>NW_006399784.1:1069810-1074215 GCF_000299155.1 Elephantulus edwardii | reverse complement strand
ACATGGATTTCACCTGATGGGATGCACAGGAATCAGAATGATTACATCTGTGGAAGGAACCAATTGGAGACGTTCAATATCAGCAGTAAAAACTAGGCGAGGTGGTGACTGTGGAACAGGCCATCAACTGCTCATATGCAAGTTCGAATTAAAACTAAAGAAGGTTAAGTTATATCCACATGAATAAAAATTTGACCTTGAGTCTCCCATGAATTTAAAAACCAACTCAGGAATAGATTTGAGGGCTTGAAATATAATGAATGAAGTCCAGATGAGCTGTGGGAAAATATCGGGAATACTGTTTATAAAAATGCAGAGTCATTAGTAGGAAGGAAGAAGAAGAAAAGACCAAAATAGATGTCAGAAAAGACTCTGAATATTGCACTAGAGTGCCAAGAACCCAAAGCAAAGGGAAGAAATCAAGATGTTAAGTAGCTGAATAGAAGATTTTTTGCTTGGAAAGACAAGACAAAATATTACAATAAAATGTACAAGGAACTCGAGTCAAAATAAAAAAGGTCAAATTTGCTCAACGTTTCTTAAGATTAAAGAACTAAAGAATAAATTTAAGCCAGGAGTTGCAATGCTTAAGGACAGTATGGGCAGAATATTGAATGATTCAAGAAGCATTAAAAGCAGATGGAAGTAGCATACAGAGTCATTGTACCAAAAAGAATTATCTGACACAAGAATTTCAAGAAACACCATATAAGCAAGAGGCAATGGTGATGAAGGAGGAAGTTCAGGCTGCTCTGAAGGACTTGGCAAAAATAAGCCCCAGGAATTGATAGAATACCAATTGACATATTTCAGCAATCAGATGCTGTCCTGGATATGCTCACCAGGATGTGCCAAGAAATCTGGAGGACAACTACTTGGCCAACTGATTGGAAGAGATCTATATTCATTTCCATTTCAAAAAAAGGTGACCCTATAGAGTATGGAAATTATTTAACAATAACACACACTAGCAAAATCCTGCTCAAGATTATGCAGAATATACTTTAACAGTATATTGATGGAGAACTTCCAGAAATACAGGCTGGGTTTAGAAGAGGTCGTGGAACTAGAGACATTATTGCCAGTGTCAGAAAGCAGAGAGTATGAGAAGAAGGTCTATCTGTGTTTCATTGACTGTGAAAAGGCATTTGACTGTGTGAATCACAATAAATTGTGGCTAAACTTGAGGAGAATGTGAATCTCAGAACACTTCATCTATACTTGGACCTGGAAACAGTCCTCATAACAGAGCAAAGAAACACTGCATGGTTTAAAATCAAGAAAGGAGAACATCAGGAATGCATCCTGTCCTCGTACCTTTTCAGTCTGTTGCAAAACAGATCATTCAGGGAGCAGGACTTTAAGAGGAAGAGGGTAGCATGAAGATTGGAGGGAGACTTATGAACAACTTACAATATGTAGACGACACAACCCTGCTTGCTGAAACTGAAGAAGACCTGAAGCATTTGCTGCAAAAGGTAAAGGACTACAGTCTTCAATAGGGATTGAAGTTCAGCATCAAGAAGACAAAGATTCTCACCACTGGGCCAATTGGCAGCACCATAATAGCTGGAGAAGGGATTGAGATTGTTAGCAATTACAGCTTGCTCGCATCCACAATGAAAATTCTTAACACAGTCAGGAAATCAAAAGACAAATTGCATTGGGAAAATCTGCTGTCATGGACCTCTCCAGAGTGCTGAAGAGCAACAATGTCAGCCAAGATACAAAGGTGCACCTAATCCAGGACACGGTTTTCTCAATTACTTGATATGTTTCAAAAAGTTGAACAATGACTAAGGATGACAAAAGAGGAATAGATGCCTTTGAGTTGTGGTGCTGGAGAAGAGTCTTGAAAATACCATGGTCTGCCAAGAAAACAAATCAGTCTGTCTTGGAGAGGATGAAATCAAGTCTCTCCTTGGAGCCTAGGATTTTGAAGTTACGCCTCACTTACTTTGGGCACTTGGCCAGGAGAGATTGGCCCTTGGAGGAGAACATTATGTTCAGAAGGGCGGATGGACAGCATAGGAGAAGGAGACCCCAGATGAAATGGATGATACAATAACTGGAGTGCTGGGGGTTGGTGTTTCAGAATTAGTAAGATTGGCTCAGGACAGGGAAGGGTACAGAGCTGCTGTAGATAGGGTCACTGTGCATCACAGGTGACTCAACCAATAACATTCCATGACTGGTTTGGAAGCAGGAATGGCATCCACTTCCCAAACAACTTGCCTCTGGAAACTCTATGAACTTTGATAAATGTTGATAGTTATAGAGAGGTTTCAGGCCTTTTGTTCATAGGGTCAACTCAAAGGCAATCAACAACAATAACGACTGATCCGAGAAAGCTTAACTGTACTCAAATAAAACTTATACCTAGACTAAGAAGCTGTTGTCCAAATAGAACAATGGAACACTGCATAATTTAAAATTGAGAAAAGTGTGTCCCAGGATTGTTCATTTATATGCCGAATAAATTATTTGAGAAGTTTGGCTTTGTGAAGAAGAAGGCAGCATTAGGATCAGAGGAAGACTCATCAGTATCTTGCATAATGCAGGATTATACAAACTTGCTTGATGAAATTGAAGAAGACCTAAATAACGTGCTGGAGAAGTTCAAAGACTATAGTCTTCTATATGAATTCCAGTTCAATATCAAATAAACAAAAATCATCACCAAAACAATGGGCCAATAGGCAACATCGTGATAGATGTAGAAAGCATTGAAATTGACAATGACTTCTTCTAACTTGAATCTACAATCAATACCCTTAGTACAGCAATCAAGAAATCAAAAGACAGATTGCTTTGGGGAAAGGTGCTATCAAGGACCTCTCCAAATCCCTAAGGAGAAATGATGTCAGTTTAAAGACCACCATATCTGATATAATCCATGGTCTTCCCAATTACTTGTTATGCATCTGAAAATTGGCAATTAATAGGAATTATAGAAGAATGGTACCTTTGAGTTGGAATATTGAAGAAAAGTACAGAATATGTCATTAACTGTCAAAATAACAAATCATCTTAAAGAAAGTATGACTAGGGTGCTCCTGAGAGGTAGGGATGTTGAAATTTCCTGTCTGACATACTTTGGAAATATTATTCAGAGGGACTAGTCTTTGGAAAAATACAGCATGACTGGAAAGGTGGATGGCCAACAAGGGAGAGAAAGATTCTCAACAGGGCGGATTGACATACTGTCTGTAACAATGGGCTCAAGTATATCAGAGATGATGAGGATGGCACAGGACAGGGCAGGGTACAGATCTATTGTTCACAGAGTCACAGACAACTTGACAGCACCTAGTAGTAATAATAACTGATTTGCCAGAAAGAATATCTTTAAAGATTTTAAAATAAAATTGGTGTGTTTTCTTGTTTGTTTTGGGTTTTTTCCTTTTGTTAGGTGCTTCGAAATGCATTTAGACTCAAAGTACAGGGGAACAAAATGCATCTCAATCTTGCAATATGTTCACAATCATTGCTACAAATGAGCCCATAGGGCAGCCAATGTTTCAAGCCACCATTTTTATAATCTACTGCATTTCTGTTGAGTCTTATACCAAGAATGATGATTTTACCAAGGGCTGATCTCTCTTAAGAACATGTCCTGATGACAAGCTCAAAGTTAGTGAGACTAAGATGACGTACTCATGACAAAAGAACTTTCTGAAGTCACTTTTTTAAAAAAAGGACTAGTTTATGATTGAATTTTGCACAATCAACGACTTATTCAGAGCAAATACATTTTTTAAGAGACATAAACGGAGGTTATATACCTGGATTTCACCTGATGGTATGCATAGGAATCAGATTGATTACATCTGTGGAAAAAACCGCTGGAGAAGCTCAATATCAGCCGTGAAAACGAGGCCAGGAGCTGATTGTGGAACACACCACCAACTACTCATATACAAATTCAAGCTGAAGCTGAGGAAAATTAAACCAAATCCAAGGCAACCAAAATACGAATTTGAGTCTATCCCACCTGAATTTCAGAACCACCTCAGGAATAGGTTTGAGGCTTTGAACACTAATGAGGGAAGGCCAGATGAGTTGTGGGAGGATATCAAGGTTATCATCCAGGAAGAGTGCAAACGGTCCATTGCAAAGACAGGAGAGGAAGAAAAGACCAAAATGGATGTCAGAAGATACTCTGAAAATTGCACTGGAGCGCAGAGAAGCCGAAGCACAAAGAAGAATTCAAACTAAAGAGTTGAATGGAAGATTTCAAAAGGCAGCACGGGATGATAAAGCAAAATATTACAATGAAATGTGCAAGGAGTTGGAGTCAGAAAATGAAAAGGGCTGAACTCGCTCAGCATATCTTAAGCTCAAGGAACTGAAGAACAAATTCAAACCTCGAGTTGCTATAATCAAGGATGCTTTCGGCAGAATG
>NW_006399784.1:1044566-1063650 GCF_000299155.1 Elephantulus edwardii | reverse complement strand
GGCTGTTGTGCATAGGGTCGCTATGAGTCGGAAACGACTCGACGGCATGTAACAACAACAACAACATGTAATATTTCTGATTTTGTGCATTGAACACAAATTTTATTCTGGGCCAAACTTGCCACAAGCGTGAGATACAGTTCTCTGGTTTGTTTTACAGAAAAACATGTCTTTATATATCATCTCTTTAAAGTGCTATTATTTTGAATGACTACAAATGTTAGCAGAAGTAAAACTAAGAGTTTCAAGAACTTTTCCCTTAATATAAGAATTGTGGGTTGGGGAATGATACTATAATCAGGAATGCTTTTTGAAAAGCCAAACTACTAATGTTTGATTGAAGGTTTTAAAATAGAATTCTGAAATATAATATTTTAAGGGTCATACAAAATCCTATAAAGAGCAATATGACTTTCAGTTGGGAAAGAAGGATGTAACACATATGGCTTACAAATTGCTTCACTGAAATTTCCACATTAGCAAAACTCAAGAACAGTAATTCTGATTGGCTCTGTAAGTTTAGGTAATTACCTTACAGATGCAGTAACAGTGAAGAAAGTTCAGTTCAATTTCTGCAAGCACTAGTCCAAATGAGAATTGCAAGCAAAGCAAGGAGTAGAGATTCCCCCGCCCCCCTCCCAGCTTTTAATGCTACAGGCAAGGGATCAAATCCTAAGGGTCTAGTTATTGAGAAAAGGAAGAATACTGAGCAATGGATAGTGGTTTCAGGCAATACTCTGTTGATGCTGATAAAGGGGAAATCACATGGATCAGAAGGAAAATAGAGGGGAAACCAAGAATAATAAAATATAAGTGAGGCTGTTAAAGTGAGGCTATCAGTGCAAAATAATACTTTTTATAAAATAATACATGTAGAGAAATAGTTTGTTCTCTTGAGACACAGAAACTTTAAAAAGAAGTCATCTGTTCTTTAGAGAGCTGGAAGCATTAATAATGTACTTGGGGATATGTAAGTTATTGTTACTGGTGTGCTGATATGGCTGTTTTTTGTTTCAAAATGGCTTTTGGGTAAGTAACAATCTTCCATTTAAAATCTGTCTGCCCTGCTGACACTCTCCGATTGCATTGCTTACTCAGACCAGGTGTTTCACAAAACCAGCTTTAAGTGCCAATAATGAAGTACCTTAGAGGGTCTATGTCTCAACACAGATGTATGTAGTTTTGAAGCTTGAAATCTCTGGTGTGCTCAAATTTGGAAATTTAAAGCAAAGAGCAAATAGTTTTCTTGTGTAATGTTAATGTCTTTCTCTTCTCTTTTATAAAATATGTGGGCTTCATGTATTAGAAATGGATGTTATTTTCCATGCATTATGGCACCTTAGGAAAGATCTGTGAAGCAGAGAAGCTTTTATTCTCATTATACTGTATATGTGGAAGAACTAAGAAATATGAAATCCTTCACTGGTGCAGACTAAAAGATTTTCATTTCGTCTGGAGGGGAAATGCGCCAAAGTGGCTGAAAATAATTCAAGTAATTGGCAAAGAGCTGTACTCTAAGGAGCTTTCTGGTGTAATTTGATTTTGTGCCTTTTAGGGGAGCAAGTGAGATGTGATTCAATCTGCCCCTGAAGGCCAAGATATTTTAAATATTAAAAAAATTCTAAGGTAGACGATGATGAGCTACAATGCCAAAACACTGTCTAGAATGATGACATCCTTAAGAAATAATAATGGTAAATAATGATGCTCAAGAGAATTAGATATTGTCCTTTACCATACATAGTTTTATTTGCTACACACTGAGAAAACAATCTTAAAGTGTATGTGTATCTTCTCCTACAGAGTCACGAGACTATTGTTGAATTCCACACATGCTGCTCGAAAGAGATTAAAAATGAAAATAACCAATTCAGTTATGAGAAACCATGTTTTGATAGGCACCCATGGCATTCTAATATAATGATCCTACTTAGCACAGGACTTAGAGAAATTTGTGAGGCAGCCAAGCTTGCTTTGGCACACTTCCATCTATGTCCCCACTAGCATCCCCTCTCATGATGACTTCTTTGCATTTCTTGTAAATTCTTCAAACAGAAGCTTAGAATCTAGTAGTTTTTCATTTATTCTTCTTGTATTATAAGGGAAAAGGTGGTTTCAGGTATTATTTCTTCATTCTATAATGTTTCCAAAGTTCAAAGAAATAATTTTAGTAGTAGACTATAAAGTATGTTTTATACCATAAAATTTTATTTTTTTTATTACTTAGGACCTAAAACAATACTAACACTGGCTATGTTAATATTCTTTTTGTGAAATTACTTCCAAAAGTAAAAATAAATAGAAGATTTAAGTTACCTTAAAAGCAACTTAGTGTCCATTCATTCTAAGGCTTGACAGATAATTTGCAACTACTTCACTGAGTTCACCTACTTTCCTACTGTAGATACAAGATTAAGTAAGAGGAGTAAAAGTCTTCATTACAACATTTAAAAAAAAGACTAAATTCATACCAAACAATCAGAATAGTTCCAGAGAAAAATAAATTGGAGTATAGAAGCAACCCCATCACTACATGAGAACAAATTGTCCATCACTAAACCACACTAAACTCAGCTATTCACATATTCATGGTTTTCAAACTTTAGCTCACATCAGAATTATCTAAGAACTTGTTAAAATACATGTTTCTGTGTCCCTTTCTCAGAGTTTCTTATTCATCCAATGTTTTGATATTTTTTCAAGTGATTTTAATATCGTTTACCAAGGAAAAACTTTATTATTATTTCATAGCCACTAATACTTTCCTTTATTATATGTTGAATACCACAGAGGATTGAAGTTAGTTATTTAAGATTGAGAAATAGCACACATACAAGTTCAAGATCAGTTTTTGTGATATAATATATAAATGTTGTTTTGTTGTTGTTGTCTTATCCTGCCGTGTCACCTGCAACTCATTGTGAACCTATGCACAACAGCTCTGAACCCTACTCTATTCTGAGCCAACCTATTGTCTCTACCCCATTATCCCAGTCACTGAGTCAATCCATCTCTTTGAGGGTCTTCCTCTCTTGCACTGTCCCTTCACCCTCTCAAGCATGACGTCCCTCTACAAGGATTGGTATCTCCTTACAAAATGCCCAAAGTATGTCAGACAGAGCTTCAGAATCCTTGTCTACAAAGAGCAGCCTGATTTCATCTTCTCCAGGACCAACCTGTTTGTTCTCCTGGCAGTCCATAGAAAATTCTATACTATTCCCCAAAACCACAGCTCGACAGAACAATTTCTCCTTGGATCATCTGTAGTCATGTTCCATTTTTCTGATGCATAACAAGTAAATTGTGAAGACCATGGCCTGGATCAGAGACAACTTAGTCTTCGTGCTGACATTGTTGCTCTTCAGCACTCTGGACAGGTGCTTGACAGAAAAATTTCCCAATGAAAAAAAATTTTTTTTGATGTCCTGGCTTCTGGTACCAAGAATGTTGATTGTGGAGCCAAGTAAATTGAAGCTATTAACAATTTCAATCTTTTCACTGTCTGTCATGTTGCTACCAATTGGCCCACAGATGAGAATCTTTGTTTTCTTGATGTTAACCTTCAATCCGTGTTGAAGGATTAAGTCCTTGACCTTCTGCATCAAGTGCTTCAGGTCCTCCTCAATTTTAGCAAGCAGGATTGTGTCAACTGCATAATGTTAATTGTTGATGAGTTTTCTCCCAATCCTGATGCCGTATTCCTCCTCATATAATAGCCAAGCCTCCAGATGACCTGTTCTAAATATATTGAAAAGGAATGGAGATAGGAAACATCCCTGGTGTACACCCTTCCCAATTTTGAACCATGCAGTGCTTCCTTGCTCTGTTCTGAGGACTGCCTCTTGGTCCAAGTATAGGTTTCATGTGAGCACAATCAAGTGTACTGGGATTCTCATTCTTCTCAAAGTCAGCCACAGTTTGTTATGATACACAGAGTAATGAGTTTGCATAGTCAATAAAATGCAGGCAGACATTCCTCAGACACTCTCTGCTTTCAGCTAAGATCTGTCTAACTTTAGCTGTAATATTCCCAGTACCACAACATCTTTAAAACCTAGCCTGCACATTTGACAGTTCTCGGTTGATGTGCTATTCCAGTCATTTTTGGATAATTTTCAGCAGAATCTTGTTTACATATGATATTAATAATATTGTTTGATAATTTCTACACTCTGTTGGGTCACCTCTCTTTGGAATTGGAATAAATATGGATATCTTCTAGTCAGTTGGCCAGCTGGCTGTCCTCCAGATTTCAAGGCACAGCTTAGGGAGCACATTCAGGGTAGCATATGTTTGTGAAAATATGTCAATTGGTATGCTAGCAATTAATGAATCCTTGGTTTTTGCTAAGTTTTTCAGAGCAACTTGAGCTTCTTTCTTTATCACCACAGCCTCTTGCTCATACAGTGCTCCATGAAATTAGTCTGTGTCACCCAATTCCTTTCGGTACAGTGACTCTGTATACTCTTTTCTTCTTCTTTTTATGCTCCTCAGATCATTTAATATTCTGCCCAAAGCATCCTTAAGTATTGCAACTGTTGTTGTTGTTGTTATGTGCCTTTGAGTCACCTGCGACTCATAGCAACCCTGCATACAATAGCCCTAAATCATACTCTGTCCTGTGCCAATCTCACCATCCCAGTCACTGAATCAATCCATCTCATGGAGGGTCTTTCTCTCCTGTGCTGTCCCTCCACTCTCCCAAGCATGATGTCCCTCTCCAAGGACTGGTTCCTTGAACAGAGTATGTCACACGAAGCTTCAGAATCCTTGCCTCCAAGGAGCAGCCTAGCTTCACCCTCTTCAGGACAAACCTGTTTATTTTCCTAGCAGGCCAGGGTATATTCAATACTCTTCTCCAACACCACAGCTCAAAGGCATCAATTCTCCCTCTCCCATCCTTAGTCATTTTCCAGCTCTCTGATGCATAGCAAGTGATTGCCAAGACCATGGCCTGTGTCAGGTGCACTTAAATCTCTAGACTGACATCCGTGCACTTCAGCACCCTAGAGAACTCTCTAACCACAGACTTTCCCATCTCAATATGTCTTTTAATTTCCTGGCTGCTGGTGCAAAGAGTGTTGACTGTGGAGCCAAGCAAATCAAAACTGTGAACAATCTCAATCTCTTCACCATCAGTTATGATGCTGTCAATCGGCCCAGTCGTGAGAATCTTTGTTTTCTTGATATTAAGCCTCAAACTATACTGAAGATTTCAGTCCCTGACCTTCCACAGCAAGTGCTTCAGGTCCTTCTCAGTTCCAGCAAGCAGGGTTGTATCATCTGCATAACGCCGATTGTTGATGATTCTTCCTTCAATCCTGATGCCATATTTCTCCTCATTGAGCCCAGCCTCCCAGATAACCTGTTCTGTGTAAAAATTGAAAAGGTATGGAGAGAGGAAACAGCCCTGGCGTACACCCTTCCCAATTTTGAACCATGCAGTGTTCCCTTGCTCTATTCTGACAACGGCTTCCCGGTCCAAGTATAAATTTCACATTAGCACAATCAAGTGTTCTGGGATTCCCATTCTTCTCAGAATCAGCCACAGTTTGTTATGATCCACACAGTCAAATGCCTTTGCACAATCAAGGAAACAAAGATAGACATTCTTCTGATACTTGTAGCTTTCAGCCAAGATCCATCTAACATTAGCCACAATATCCCTAGTACCATGGCCCCATCTAAACACAGGTTGCACTTCTGGTAGTTCTCTGTTGATGTGCTTACTATTCCACTCATTTTTGGACAATCTTCAGCAAAATTTTGCTTGCGTGTGATATTGTTAAATAATTTCTACACTCTGTGGGATCACCTTTCTTTAGAATGGGAACAAATGTAGATCACTTCCAGTCAGCTGGCCAAGTGTTGTTCTCCAGATTTCTTGGCACAACTTGGTGAGCACATCCAGGGCAGCATCTATTAGTTGAAATATGTCAATTGGTATACCATCAATTCCTGGGGCCTTAATCTTAGTCAATTCTTTCAAAGCAGTCTGAACTTCCTCCTTCATCACCATTGTCTCTTGCTCATATGTTGTTTCATTAATTTTTTCTGTGTCTGTCAATTCCACAGGGACCAAAATATGACCTTGAGTCTATCCCATCTGAATTTAAGAACCATCTCAGGAACAGGTTTGAGGCCTTGAACACTAATGTGCGAAGACCAGATGAGTTATGGGAGGATATTAAGGGTATCATTCAGGAAGAGTGCAAACTGTCATTGCAAAGACAGAAGAGGAAGAAAAGACCAAAATGGATGGCATAAGAGACTCTGCAATGAATGGATGGAAACCCAAAGTCTTTGTAAATTTTCACTGAAATTAATAACAAATTAAAAAAAGAAGAGAGAGAGACTCTGACTAATGCACTGGAGCACCAAGAAGCCAATGCAGAAGGAAGAAATCAAGAAATTAAAAGCTGAACAGGATATTTCAAAAGGCTGTGCGACAAGACAAAGTAAAGTATTATAATGAATTGTGCAAAAAGCTGTAGTCAGAAAATCAAAGAGGCCAAACTCGCTCAGCATTTCTTAAGCTCAAGGAACTGAAGAGGAAATTGAAGCCTTGAGTTGCAATACTTAAGGATGCTTTGGGCAGAATATTGAGTGATCCTGCAAGAATTAAAAGAAAATGGAAAGAGTATACAAAGTATTGCAACTAGAAACTTTAATTTGTTTTTCAGTTCTTTCAGTCTAAGAAATAACATGCAAATATGGCCTTTTGATTTTCTGATTCCAGCTCTTTGCACATTTCTTTATAATTCTTTGCTTTGTGCTCCCATGCTGCCCTTTAAAATCTCTGTTCATCTCCTTAATTTCTTTATGTCTTCCCTTTGCTCTGTGTTCTTGGCCTCTCTAGTGCAATAGTCAGAATTTCATCTGACATCCATCTTGGCCTTTTCTTCCTCCCCTGTATTTGTAATGATCTTTTGTATTCTTCATGGATGATATTGTTAATATCCTCCCACAGCTCATCTGACCCTCCTTTTTTGGTGCTCAAGGCCTCAAAAATTGTTCCTGAGATGGTTTTGAAGTTCAAGTCGGATAAACTCAAGGTCAAATTTTGCTTCCTGCGGATTTAATTTAATCTTCTTTAGCTTCAGCTTGAACTTGCCTTTGAGTGGTCTGTTCCACAATCAGCACCTGGCCTAGTTTTCAGAGGTCATACTGAGCTTCTCCAGTGGTTCCTTCTACGGATGTAAATGATATGTTTCTTATGCATGCCATCAGGTGAAATCCATGTGTATAGACTGTATTTATGTTCCTTATAAAAAGTATTTGCAATGAATAAAGCATTAATTGTACAGAATCCTATTAGCCTATCTCCATCTTTATATCACCAAGTCCATGTTTTCCAACTGCTGATCCTTCTTCCCTGTTCTCAACTTTTGCAGTGACTCATTGTTATTATTGCATCTTTATTGCGTTTTTGATCAATTACTGACTGCAAACATTGGTAGAAATCTTTTTCCTCCTCTTTGGCTCTAGTTGTTCATGCCTATGTTTAAATGATAGTGGTATTCACTGAACTTCTATGTGTATTGATATTATTCTGCCACTCACAAAATTGTATTTCAAGATGGATATAGAAATGACTTTTTTAACAATGAATGTCGCCCATTTTTCCTTACCTTTTCATCTCTGGAGTAGTTGGATATATGATTGAAAATATCACATGCCAGTCCACTTCATTTCACCAATACCTAGTATGTCAATATGTATGTGTTCCATTTCTTTTTTTATAGCATCCAATTTTCCTACATTCATGCTTCTCACATTCCGTGTTTCAATCACTAGTGTCTGATTACAACTGTTCCTCCTCTGTGTTTCCATATTTGAGGGCTCAGACTCAGTTGCCATATTGGCTGATGTACCCTAAATCTACTATATTGTGCATAGGCTTTTCCAAGGCCTATAATTTCAAAAGTGGATGGCAAGCCTTTTCATAGTCTATCTTAATTCGAATGCATATATCTCTGTCTATCTATTATCTATCTATCTATCTATCTATCTATCTATCTATCTATCTATATTTTTCTCTTTCTATGTTTTTGTTATATGTCATCATATTATAATACTGTAATCGACTCATATGTGATCCTCAAGCCTAGTGTGTTTTCAGAAGCTATAATTGCCCATCTTTCTCCTGTGGAGCAGCTGGTGTATCTGAACTGTATCTGGGGGATTTTAAGAATGTGTCTTTGTGTGTGTATGTATGTATGTGAGTTTTTTAAGCAACTTGAATCTACAAGCTGCTCCAAGGGAGAAATCTACTATGAACAGATCTGAACTTTAGCCTATGCCCATCTCACCATTTCTGACATGCTCAAGGTCATTGTTATAGTTGCTGTGTCCAATCCATCCTATTGAAAAATGTCCTCTCTTTCTCTCATCATACATCTTTTCAAACATGATACCTTTTTCCAAGGACTGGGCACTCCTGACAAAATATGTGCCCTAAATTGTGTGAGATAACAATCTTTGCATCATGGAACATCCTGATTGTGCCTCCTCCTCCAAGTCAGACTTATTTGACAGTTCATGTAATATTCAGTAATCTTCTCCAACACTAAAATTCAAAAGCCTTCATTCTTTTTTCTGTCATCCTTAGTCATTCCCTATTAAAAGCATATGAAGTAATTGAAAATACAAGGATTGGAGCAGTTGAACCTTAGTGTTTAAACTGATATGTTATTCTTTAGTACTTTAGAGAGATCTTTGAGAGCAAATTTTTCCAATGTAACATGTCTTTTGATATCTTCTCTGCTGTTACACTGGGTGCTTATTGTGGATCTAAGTAAAATTAAATCATTGACAACTTTGATCTCTCCATATACTGTGATGTTGCCTATTGATCCAGTGATGAAGATTTTTGTTTTCTTGAAGCTAAATGAAATACATATTGGAAGTTGTAATCTTTGATCTTTTGCAGCAAGTGTTTCAAGCCCTCTTTGCTTGCAGAAAACAATGTTGTGTCATCTGTATAACACAGTCTATTGATGAATTTTCCTTCAATCCTGATGATACATTGTTCTTTATATAATCCACCCTCTCCAATAATTTGCTAAGCATATAAATTGAATGTTGCTGTTTTTATGTGATGTAGAGTCAGAACTGACTCATAGCTAACTCACCATTAGGAATTTAGAAGCTGTAATCATATGAGAAGCAATTGGCTATCTTTCTCCCACAGATAAGCTGGAGGATTCAAACTGCTTGCCTTTGAGTTGGCAGTGCCACTTTACCACTAGAAGCAAGGATAAAACCTTGTCTTTATTGCCAAGCTAGTTGCCATCATCTAGCCAAAGTGTAGTAGATGCAATTTTCCTTATTTGTCCTGCTAATGGAGGCCATGGAACCAGAGTTATCATTGCTAATGTCATATTGATCTATGCTGATAGATCATGGATGAAAGTAGAGAGTATCAGAAGGATGGACTCTGAACAGTCAGTTCACTGTGGGGATCACAAAAATTTGGGGCTATCATTGAGAAGAACGGGAAACCTAGAACACCTGATTGTGCACACATGAACCCTACACCTAGACCATGACCTAGCTGTTGTATGAACAGAGAAAAGAGAACAGAGCATTGTTCAAAATAAAGAAAGGAGTGTGTCAGGTATGTATCCTTTCTCCATACCTTTTCTATCTCTATGCAGAACATATAATTTGTGGGCCTAGAGTATAGGAGGAAGAATATGGCATCAGAATTGCCAGAAGACTCATCAACAACCTGTATTATACAGATGATGCAATTTTGTTTGCCAAAACTGAGGAGGACTTGAAATGCTTACTGCATTTCAAAGCCAAAGACTTCAAACTTCAATATGGATTGCATCTCAACATCAAGAAAACAAAGATATTCACCAATGGGCCAATTGTCTATATCATGATAGAAAGTATCGAGTTTTTAATGATTTCATCTTGCTTGGATCCGTAATCAATACCCTTGGCAGCAACAGTCAGGAAATCAAAAGATAAATTACATTGAGAAAACTTGCTGTCAGGGACCTTTCCACAGTGCTAAAGAACAACAATGATGTCAGTTTAGAGACTTACGTGTGCCTAATCCAGGCCATGGTCTTCTCAATTGTTTGCTATGCATCTGAGAACTGGACAATGAATAAGGACAAAAGAAAAATTATGCCTTTGAGTTGTGGTGCTGGAGAAGAATGTTGAGTACACCACGGATGGACAAAAGAACAAATAAGACTATCTTGGAGAGAGTGAAACCAATTTACTTCCTAGAGGCAAGGATATATTTTGGGCTTGTTTTCAGAAATGACCAGTCCTTGGAAAGGAACATCAAGCTTAGAATAATTGAGGGTCAGCACAAAAGAGGAAGACCTTGAATGAAAGAACTGGCACAGTGATTGTGGTAATGGGATCAGGTGTGTTAGGCACTGTGAGGTTAGCTAGGGATGAGGCAAGTTTTAAAGCTGTTATTCTTTGGATTGCTAGAAGTAGTTACCAACTTATAAGTATATAATAACTACAACAACAACAAGTACTAAGGCTCTAGATACTATGTATAAAACAAAGTTAAGTAAACTTATATGAGGATCAGAAAGGACAACCCATTGGGGATGATAGGATCAAAAAACCGAGTGAATAGGTTTCTTTTTTACTGATAACGTCTAGACTAGATCCTAGAGAATCCAACATAGACAAAAAAGATTTAAAAGTCTGATCTCTGAGAAAGGCAAACAAAGCAAATGTATTCTATCAAGACATAAATTGGTTGGAAAATAGTAAATCTATTCAGACAAGTGTCAAACCCATAAAGCAAACTCGCAATCATCAACTCAATTCCAACACATAGTAGCAGCCCCACTTGGATTTCATCAACAAAGACATAGAGGGTAACCTAAACTTCTAGCCTTAACCACTAACCCACTAAACATCCAGGCCATGGTATGTTAGTACTGTATTTGTCATTCTTGCCTGGAGGCACAAGCCTCTTGCCTCTACAGTGTGATTGCAGACCATAAGGAGAATCTGGACTTCCACTTCAACCAATAAGACACCCTTCTTCCTGCATGGTAGAATGATAACAGAGGAAGCCTAATGGGAAACCATGATTTTTGTCACTTTCTATCAGTGGTGAATTCTTCCCTAGCGCCATAATGTCAGAGCAGTGAGAGCAGTAATGAGGAGGCACTTCCTCACCCAGCCAGTGTAGTGTCAGCAGAGGCCTACAGGGAAGCTTACAATAACCTCTGCCCAGTGCTAATGAAGCGTGTGTTGGCCTTCAGGAGGTCAAAGAGAAAACCTTACCAGATAATAACAAGATGATGAGGAACCCTGGAACTTTTTCCTCATGGTGTTACAGAAGGCTGACTACAATCTAAGTTTTAAATAACTTAAACTTAGAGTCTAATAACATAATACACACAATCTCCAGAATACAAAATAACAACAACAACAACAAACACACTAAGAAAGGGGAAAGTATCATCCTCAATGAGAAGAAAACCAACAGACACCAATTTTGAAATGTCAGACGTTTTATTAGCAGATAAGATTTTTAATACAGTCACTACCATAAAAAGCTGTTCAGAGTGATGCCACAGAATTACTTCAATCTATTATTTTCTTTCAGCAGTTTGAAACGTACGTGTGTGTGTGTGTGTGTAAACTCTGATGGCATAGGAAGCTGTGCTGCAATCCCAAAGACACACAATTACAATCCACCAGTTGTTCTGTTCTGCTGAAGAAGGATGGGCAATCTCTTCCTGTGTTATTTACTTCCTCTAAAAACCTACTGGAGAGTCAGCTGTGGATAAGCTCTGACTTGACAGTACATAGCAGCATATATTATATATGTAGGAATAAAACATAATTTATAATTTAAATAAATATAATAATATAATGAAATTATATATATAACTCATCATGATATCATATTTATTTATTTAGATATATATCTCTCTGTAGGTTGGTAGACATATATGTGTGGATGATGTTCAGTGCTATAGAGTTGGTTACTCATAGTGACCACAAGAACAGATCTAATAATGTACATCTTCTTCTCATTGTCCCATTGTTGTTATGTGCTGTCGAGTTACCTACAAATCATAGTGATCCTTTGTACAACACCTCTAAAGGCTGCTCTGTCGTGAGCCAGCCTTAGTGTTTCTGACACACCCACCCCCATTGTCCCAGTTACTGTATCAGTCGATCTCATCTGGAGTCTTCCTCTCCTGTGCTGTCCAAGAATGATGTTCTTCTCCAAGAACAAGTCCCTCCTGGCCTCTTCCCCAAGTATTTGATACAGAACTTCAAAATCTTAGCCTCCAAGGTGAGGCCTGGTTTCCCCCTCTCCAAGACCTATTTGCTTACTTGGTGGTCCATGCTATATTCAAGACTCTTTCAGCACCACAACTAACTTACAGAAAATAGTTTTCATTTCATTTGGAAAGTTTTAATAATGTAATATTATTAGTTTTATCAGATAAAATTTAGTAGGAAATCAGATAAAATTCTCCACTAATTTAAAGATCATCAGAGAAATGTAATGTATCGACATTAACAGATTGTGAATGTTTGTCTTATGAAGTCACTTGGTTTGGCTAATGAGAGTAAGAAGTAAATAAAGGTCAGTTATTCATAGGGATACCTGCAGCCTTAACTAATTTTTATTTCTAAAGCCTTGGAATAAAATCTTCAATATATTTAGTAAATAAGGTCAACAGAAGTTTCACTCGATTGGCATTCAAGACAACCAATAAAAAGGTAGACACGGAATGAAGAAATTGCTGCAGTGCAGGAAAAAGTAAGGGGACTTCCAGGATCACAGCTGCACAGCAGGTTTTGAAAATCAGCAGTCTAGACTGAAGCAGCATGATAAGAATATATTTCGCGGGAATTTCTAAGGGGGAAAAAATGGAACAGAAAATCTTATCTGATATATTTGATAGTGTGGAAAACTGTATTGAGAAGCTGTTGGAGGGTGACAGAAAGACTAGTACAAAGACAACTAGGAAAATGATGACAAGTGAATTATTGACAGTACCAGGAATAACTGCAACACTGGTGACACAGTATGTAGGGTGTTTTACTAGCAAGCCAAGGGCTGTACCTCTCTGGAGGTTCAAATCCACTAGGTGCTTCATGAGAGAAAGATGACCAGGATCCTTCCCTGATTTATAACCTCCTAAAAACCCACTACAGAGTCAGCTCTTGAGTTTGCTCCAACTTGATAGCAATGAGTTGAATTGAGTTTTAATGGGGGAGGGGGGAAAGACTTTTGCTTTTCCAAATGCCAGAAAAGATTCCTTGGAAACCAAGCATTATTCTTCTTGGAATTTGCTTTGAATAATATGAAAATTTGGATATTATTTTAACGTCATGATATGGGGAGAATAAAGAAATGGAAACAAGAAAGAAATGTGTCATGCTGGAGAAGAGTGTTGAATATACTTCCAGGAGAAAAAAACAAGTCTGAACTGGAAAAGGTGAAACCAGGCTGCTCCCTGGAGGCAAGGATTTTGAAGCTCTGTCTCACATCCTTTCGGTACATGGCCAGGATGTACCAGTCCTTAGAGAGATACATTATGCTTGGAAGAGTGGAAGGACAACACAGAACAGGAAGACCCAGGATGAGATGGATCGACTCGGTGCCTAGAGCAAGGGGATTAGGTCTGTCAGAGGCAATCAAATTGGCAAAGCTTTATCTGTGTTTCATTGACTATGCAAAGGCATTTGCCTGTGTGGATCACAACAAACTGTGGCTGAATCTGAGAAGAATGCGAATCCAAGAACATTTGATTATGCTTATGTGAAACCTTTACTTGGACCAAGAGGCGGTCATCAGAACAGCTCAAGGAAACATTGCATGGTTCAAAATTGGGAAGGATGGACATCAGGGATGTGTTTTATCTCCATACCTTTTCAATCTATATGCAGAACAGATCATCCTGGAGACTGGGCTCTATGAGGAGGAATGTGGCATCAGGATTGGAGGAGTATTCATCAACAACCTGATTTATGCAAATGACACAACCCTGCTTGCTGAAACTGAGGAGGATCTGAAGCACTTGCTGCAGAAGGTCAAGGACTGCAGCCTTCAATACGGATTGAAGCTCAGCATAAAGGAAACAATGACTCACCTCTGGGCCGACTGACAGCATTATGATAGATGGCGAAGGGATTGACGTATTTACCAGTTTTAGTTTGCTTGGTCCACAATCAACCAACACTCTTGGTACCAGCAGTCAGGAAATCAAAAGATAAATTTTATTCGAAAAGCTGTTAGGGACCTCTCCAGAGTACTGAAGTATGATGTCAATCTGGAGACTAAAGTGCATCTGATCCAGGCCACAGTCTTTGCAAATGGTTGTTGTGACTCAGAGAGCTGGACAATGACTAGGGATGATAGTAGGAGAATTGATGCCTTTTTAAAAATTTATTTTAATGAAAGTTTACAGAAACTTTGGATTTCCAATCATTCATTGTTGCACAATTTCCTCCCTGCCCAACCCTCCTTTTTTCTTTGAAACGTGGAAAAAAAAATTAAAAACTGTTGTTATACAATCCTTTCCCCGCCCCCCAAGTTCACTCCACATTACATCTTTTATTCTGGACTCTTGTCATGACAATAATACCTAATCATATGTCCCTTCTAAACAGTTCTCTCCCTCATCTATTTCAATGCTGTATACATTATTTATCACCTTTTAGTTCCCCTCAACTCCAATGTCAGACCCACTTTACAACAGAGCACTATGCAGTATTTGTCCTTTGAAATATTACGCTCAGCATGTCCTCTCGGATCACCCATTTTATATAATATTTCATGACTTCCTTTTTTTCAATTTAGCATACTATTCCATTGTGTGAATGTATCAAAGCTTCTCTATCCATTCATTCGTTGATGGCACTTGGGTTGCTTCCAACTCTTTGTTTTTGTGAACAAAGCTGCAATAAACATGGGTGTGCATATATCTGCTTGGGTGGCAGTTATGATTTCTTTTGGGCATATTCCCAGTGGTAGAACTGCTGGCTCAAATGGTATTTCTATTTCCAACTTTTTGAGAAAGCACCATACTGCCTTCCATCGTGGTTGCACTATTTTACACTGCCACCAAGATATAATTCTGGTTTCTCCACAACCTCTCTAGTATTTGTTGTTTGCTGTTCTGTTAAATTTTGCTATTCTTACTGGAGTGAGATGATATCTAATAGTTGTTTTGATTTTTGCATCTCTCTTAGAGCTAGGGATTTTGAATATTTATTCATGTGTTTGTCTGCCATCTAAATGTCTTCTTTAGTGAAGTGTTTGTCCATATCCTCTGTCTATTTTTCAACTGGGTTGTTTTCCTTTTTCTTGTTGTTGTGCTTGAATATTTTAAGCAGAGCACTCCTTAGAAAGAGAAACAAGGTAGGAAGAATCTCACTTCCTGATTTCAAATTGTACTACACTGCCATGGTGGTCAAGACAGTGTGGTACTGGTACAATGACAGACACAGACCAATCGAATAGAATTGAGAACCTGGAAATCAGCCTATCTACCTGTAGTCAACTGGTTTTTGACAAGGAGGTGAAATCAGTTAAGTGGGGAAACTACAGCCTTTTTAACAAATGGTGTTGGCAAAATTGGAATTCTATCTGTAGGAAACTCAAGTATCATCCAAATCTCACTCTATATACAAAACCAACTTAAAGTGAATCAAGGACCTAGGACTAAAACCAAGGACTATAAACTTCATTAGAGAAAAGCTTGGAAGTATTCTAGAAGCCCTAATCCACAATATAAATAGTCTTCCACGCATCCTGAAAAACCTACAAGCAGGAGAGGATAAAATAGATGAATGGGACCTTCTAAGAACAAAGTCCCTATGCATATCAAAAACTTGTCCAACAGGGTAAAAAGGGAAGCCACAAACTGGGAGAAAAAAATATTTGGTAATGACATGTTTGATAAGGGACATATGTAGAATTGATGCCTTTGACTTTGGTGCTAGAGAAGAGTGCTGAATATACCATGGACTCCCAGAACAAACAAGTTTTTCCAAAAGAGGGTAAAACTAGGGTGTTCCTTGAAGGCCAGGATTCTGAAACTTCATCTGACATACATTGGGTATATTACAAGGAGAAACCAGTCCTTGGAGAGGGACATCACGCTTGGAAGTTGGAGTGACAGAGAAAGAGAGGAGACCCTTGATGAGGTGGATTGACTCAGTGACAGAGGTAATGAGGGTAGGTATGTCAGAGACAGTGAAGTTGGCACAGGATAAGGCAGGTATCATAGCTATTGTACATAGGGTTGCTTTGAGTGGCAAATGACTCAACGACACATAACAACAGGAACATCATGAAATTGTATATATTAACAAAAGTTAATATATTAACACTTTAGAACTGAGAATTAGAAAACTAGTGATGACAAGTTACACTTAAATGAGGAAAGTGTACCAGGTCAGATAAGAAAAGGAATATGACCAAATTTCAGAATCTTCTAAAGTTTCATGGAAATGTTCTCAATAAAAATCAAGCCCATTTCTTTCAAGTGGATTCTTATTCACAGGACACTATAGAATGCTACATACCCCAGAGGATCCTAAAGTATTCCTGCAATACAGTTTCTGAGGCTGTAAATCTTTATGAGAGCAAAGGACCTTCGGCTTTCTCTGACAGATTGATGAGGTGGTTCCAATCATCACCTTTTAGTGAGCAGCCCTCGGAGATTAACTCACTGTGCTACCACAGGCCTCCAGAAATGGCCTGAGTTCTGTGAAACAGTTCTCTAAATACAAATATTCCTTTGCATATAAGGTAAATTGTTCAGGGTGGTGAAGAGTTGTAACTCTGAGGCAAATGAAGCTGCACCTGGATTTTAGGCCTTCATGTTGTTTCCCATTTAAAGGATTTTACCTTTTCCTCCTTTATGAGTTTCCCCCGTTTTGAATATTGCATTACATTGTCTGGACCATCTACATCAATGTAGAATTCTGTCCTGTTTTGTTTTCAGAGCAAGCTACATTGCTCCACCAGGGAAATCTACACTTGAAATGGTGCTATGAAGAAATGAGGACATCAGGGAGAAAATATGCGAAGGTAGGAGAGCAGTGATCAAGGAATGCAGTTAGAAGGTGGAAATGGAGAGGGAACTGCAATCACTTTACCTCAGGCTACAGTTAGTAACTAGCAGAGCTTTAGAAGAACGAGAGTAAAGGGTGCTACAGTTTTATCTTGAATACAACTGCTCTGGGAAATCCAAGGAGACACCAGCCATCTTTCTGTCTCTATAAACGGTTTTTATTTTAATTAAAGGGATAATAATATGCTCATGAGATATTTTTTTAGACTTTTATTTCTATTCTTCAGTAATCACAGGTGAGCCTGAATTGGCAAAAACACAAAATTACATTAAAACAGAGTTTCTCTCTACCCTTCTTGCCCTTACAACCTTCCCCCCCAAAAGAAGTTCAGGAAAGGAAGTAAATTTCAGTCTTTAGTTATGGCAACTCTAGCTTTTCCAGGTTTATTTCTTCTTCAGACAAATTCCATTCCCCCAGCAGCTACTCTATCAAGAGCTTCTCAACCATGCTATTAATGTGAAAATGAAAAATCTGCTTTATAGAGGCAGCACTCATGGGAAGAGGCATGCTGGCTCAGTGAGCTTCTAAGACTCTTGATTACCTGGAATTCCTGAAGCTTTTGCACTTGCTAATGTACCCCTTGCAAAATAATGAGATTTCAACCTTTTCCAAATACAGTGGCTTTGCTCTTCCTTAGACAAACTGTTGCACATATTTTACATCTCTAACTCCACTTTTCCCTGGCCTCATTCCTAGCAATCCCTAGCTGCATTCTACCTGCCATTTACTCTTAATCTAGAAACCAAAATAACAATAATCATTCCATCAGATAACAGATGATGTTTCCAAACATAAAGTAGGAAAAGGATACTTTTCTCTTACTACTCTCAGTTGAAATACTATGTAGGTTATTTTAAAGTAAGGAATTGTATGAGTACTTTCAAAATGCTAAAATAATTATTAAAATGAACATGCAAATTTAGAGCATTCTTACTTCCTGGTAACTAAAGAGTATTAAATTAGATTATCTAGCTTAAGAAAAGGGAAACTTTTTACCGGTTTCTAAATAAATATATAATGCTCAAATTTCATCACCTGTGGGTGAGCTTTCCTTCAACATGTTGGGGGTAAAGTTATCCCAGTAGAGAAAAATCACAGTCTCAAGTCTCAAACTGTTTACAGAGACATAGTATTTTCTTTGAACTTTTTTCCCCTAGGAAATATTCTTAAAATTTGGGCTTTCTCTGCTTGATTTATCAGAGTATTCACTTTTTCTCTGGTAGATTTATGAATTCATGAATTCCTGCTGCATATATCTTTACATACATGTGAAGATCTTAAGCATGTCAGTAACAAAGCAGATGACAGGCTAGTGTTGGAATGCTCATAATCACTTAAGTTTTTAAAATAAAACCAGAAAAATAGCTTCTCTTTCTTCCACTACATTAGTTTTTATTCTAATTTGTCTATCTTTCCTCTTCAGATTTTTCATGTGTTGTCTATAGATATGACTGAAAAGAAATTAAACCATTCAGTAAACAACATTTTTATATTCAAATGAAAACAAATATATATTGCTAGGCAAAAATAATCAAATGTATACTGATACCCCAAAATTAGTGAACAAAACGATAGAAGTGTAGGTGTATAATCATAAAACATCAGCTTATTTCAACTGAGTCCTAACAGAATCTATTTGATCCCATGATGCTAGAAATCATAGAGTATACATGATAATTATATTAAATCTTTAGAATCTTAGTATATGAGAGTCAGTGCCCAGAGCCATCAGGGGCTTTAAGCTCATTGCCCATTGCTGTGGTGTAGACAGCTGAAACCCAGGCCCCGACAGGCACCTGGGGGGAAAAAAACCCAGACTCTACTTCATGCTCTGCTGGAGAAGGAGCAGTCTCCTGTACCAGTCAGATCCAATTTGACGGTACACACACACACACACTTTTTCTTCTTCTTTTTTTTAAAAAAAGACTACTTCAGCTGTCATGGCCCTCTGCCCAGGGCGGGCTGCCCTCGGCCCTCTGCC
>NW_006399784.1:1026841-1044079 GCF_000299155.1 Elephantulus edwardii | reverse complement strand
CTTCTGCCCCCAACCCTCACCTCCTTGTACCCCCAATATGTTTTTCCCAACAATAAAAAAATGTTAAAAAGTAAAAAAAAAAAAAAGAATCTTAGTATATGTTCTTCTGACTCCATGTGTTTTATATACAAAATGTCGTTTTAACTTTCTTATTCAGGGAACAGTATTCTACTAAATTAATTTTCTGAAATTATTAGTACCATTACTTTGTTATGTTTTTATTATGGGATACAGGGAGTTCTTTCTGATGGTGTTGTCTGTAAAGATTTTGCACTGCCAGCCCAAAGATATGTACCTCTAGAGGTTCAAATCAGCAGCTAGTCCTCGGGAGGTAGATGGGCAACTTTTCTCATTTGATTTACAACCCAGAAATATGATTGACTATCAGCTATAAGTCAGTTCCTACTCAACAGCCATGAGTGAATTTGAGTCAGTATAAAATCTCCTCCCATGCAATTTGCTGTTTGTGAAAATTCCCTGAATTGTCAGCTATGAATGGGTTCCAGTTTGGTTCTAACTAGACAGCACACAACAATAATGACAATATATTCATATATGAAAGTGTAGGTGTTTTGTTCATTTCTCTGAATGACATCAACTTAGTTCACCATGCTCTGTTTCTGCAGAGGAAGGAAATACAGCACATTCACACCTGGAAATAATCACTTCCAATTTAAATTGCAATATCTTTGATAACAGTACTGAGTTTAGTATGATCTTTCTTCCCCTGGACCTTGCTTTCTAGTTGGATGAGAGGCTTCAGGAAAGTTCAATATAAAATCATGTGAAGGGATGCGGGAAGAACTATGGTGGAAAGAAGAAATGGAAAGGGGCACAACAGGTTATGGTCATTTCCTATGATCTGTGACTTCTTGTGAGTGTGTTTTATTATTTTATCCACTAAGGCAATTCATGACTTGTCCTGTCCTCTGTATTCCAGGTGATCATTCTTTTCCTGTTAGCTGACATCTAGTAGATTCTTTATAGCAACTTCCTGCATAAAAGAACAAAATTCTGCTCCATTTTAAACCACCTTCATAATGAGTTAGGGATCAGATCAGTATGATGCATAGGATTTTCATTTGCTAATTTTTTAATGTAGATCCTCAGATCTTTCTTTCCAGTCCACTTCAGGCTAGAAGCTCCTCTAAAGAGCTTCTCTGAAACTGATCAACATTATAGCACCATAGAAGCCTAAACTGAAAGGTGGATGGTGACTGCGCACGAAGTATTTTTGTTGGCAATCAAATCCTGGGTTTCTGCAAGAAGGTGAGAATTGTACCACTAAACCACCAATTATCTCAACTGCGTCACAAAGTTTACACTCTGTGTATCCCAAACATACCTATATCAATATTCTTTGCTGCTTCTCCTACCAGTGATAAGATATGTGACTCTACCATTAAGCTCACTGTCAGTGGTAGTCTGTATTTCAAGGCACCATGTTAATTCTGAGGGTTATCCACAGAGATTACTGTTTACACACACACACACACACACACCCCTAAGTTTAATCACATCATCTCCAAATTTTCCTCTCATTCCTATGTGTAAAATACTTATCATCATAGGAGCCTTTACATGGTCTTCAGGTTCTCCTCACTCTGGTTTATGCTTTTAATAATTTGAGTATTCCAGACTATGACACTCAATACTTTAAACCAAGCTTTTGGAAATAAAAATGTCTGCTTCCTTATCAAATATATGGCCATAACTATTCAAATATTGAGAGCTTTCAATTATATAGCCCCCATTTGAGATTTTAGAAATCAATTTCAAATTTTAAATGGAGAGATTATTTTCCCCCTAAATTCTATCTGTTCTCCACCTTTAGGGAATGGCTGGCCATGGTTACAGTGCCGAAGTATAGAAAATTTTTTAAAAGGGTGTGTTTAATAATAATATAAAAAAGAAAAATTCTAAGTATAACTCTCAAATTTTTAACAATGGCAAAAAAAAAATTAACAGAATTAAAGAGTTCTTCAACATGTGCCTGCTCTGAAAGCAAAAAACTGCCAGCTTTCTGTTTGAAAATGTGTATTCTGTGGTCATAAAATCGGAATTTAATCCCCTACTCTGACATGTATTAGATTAGGCAAATAATTTTCTCATAAGTAAAATAGAGATAATAAGAGTGATCTCACGAATGGTAAGTGTCAGGAATTAGTAAAGTAATTGAATGAAGTGCCTAGCACAGCACCTCCACATAAGTGTTCAATAAATGTTAGCTATGGTTATTTTGGAAAATATTAACTACGGAGAATGTTTTCTCAAGATGTTTTAAATGTAGGCTCTTTTTGTAAATACAGTCATCTGGGTTTTCTGTATCAGTTCTCTCTCTTCTAATGAGAAATTTTTTTTTTAATATTCTTTCCCCCCATTATTAAACAAGCAAGGACTAAAGTAAGTAAGGAGTGATAGGGATGTAGTTCATAGCATTCTGTGCTGCTAACTAACATGCCTCACATATCTGTCAGTTCAAATCTATCAGCAGCTTAATGGGAGAAAGATAGTGTCCTCCCATTAAGATTTACAGCCTCTGAAATCAGATTGAAAGTCACTATGAGTTGAAATCCACTGGATGGCAGTAAATTTTTTTTCCCTTCTTTTCATGATCAAGTAGGCAGTGAATGGTTTGTCCATTTATTTTTTTCGTTTTTAATATAACCAAGTGAAAAAGGCAAATTTGGATTTGAGACTAATCTAATCAAATGCACCTCATAGTAACACTATGAACAGTAGATGAGACGCTGGCTCTGTCCTGCATCATCTTAACAATCTTCGACATATTTAAGCCCTTTGTTATTGTCACTGTGTCAATTTGTTTCCTCTCTTTAGCCAACCTTCTACCTTTCCCAGTATGATGTCTTTTCCTGAGGACTGGACCCTAATAATAATATGTTTGAAGTATGAAAAGATAAAGTTTTACCGTATTTGCCTCCAACGAGTATCCTGTGTGCACTTCCTCCAGTATTTTTTTTCTTTTGGAAATTCATGGTATATTAAATATTCTTCTGTAACACCACAATTCAAAAGCATTGATTTTTCTTCTGCCATTCTTATTTATTATCCAACATAAGGAAGCATTTGAAAATATCACGGCTTAGGATAGGCGAATCTTAGTCTTTAAAATAAGTTTTTGGTCTTCAAGACTTTGAGGAGAGCTGTCAAAGCAAATTTCCCCAGTGCAACATGTCTTTTGATTTCTTGACTGCACTTTCCGTAGTGTTAATTGTGGATCCAAGTAAAATGAAATTTGTGGCTATCATTAAATCATCATCATCACCATCTGCATGAGCTCTTTGATACATCATTTTTGCACATTTAAAAATTGAATTTTATTAATATTTACATCTATTGTACAATATTACAATGAAATGTGCAAAGAGTTGGAGTCAGAAAATCAAAAGGGCCAAACTCGCTCAGCATATATTAAGCTCAAGGAACTGAAGAACAAATTCAAACCTCGAGTTGCTATAATCAAGGATGCTTTCGGCAGAATGTTAAATGATCCCGGAAGTATTAATAGAAGATGGAAGGAATATACTGAGTCACTGTATCGAAAGGAATTGAAAGACACAGAAGAATTTCATAAAACAACATATGAGCAAGAGCCTATGGTGATGAAAGAAGAAGTTCAGGCTGCTTTGAAGGACATGGCAAAAAATAAGGCCCCAGGAATAGATGGTATACCAATTGACATAGTTCAGCTAACAGATGCTGACCTGGACGTGCTCATCAAGTTGTGCCAAGAAATCTGGAGAACAACCACTTGGTCAACTGACTGGAAGAGATCTATATTTCTTCCTATCCCAAAGAAAGGTGACCCAGCAGAGTGTGGAAACTATAGAACAATCTCACTGATTTCACATGCAAGCAAGATTTTACTGAAGTTTATCCAAAAACGACTGGAACAGCACATCAGCAGAGAACTACCAGAAGTCCAGGCTGGGCTTAGAAGGGGTCGTGGTACTAGGGATATTGTAGTTGATGTTAGATGGATCTTATCTGAAACCAGAGAATACCAGAGGAATGTTTATCTGTGTTTCATTCACTATGCAAAGGCATTTGACTGTGTGGATCATAACAAACTGTGGCTGACTCTGAGAAGAATGGGAATCCCAGAACACTTGATCGTTCTAATGCGAAACCTATACTTGGACCAGGAGACAGTAGTCAGAACAGAGCAAGGAAACACTGCATGGTTCAAAATTGGGAAGGACGTACGCTAGGGATGCATCCTATCTCCATACCTTTTCAAACTATATGCAGAACAGATTATCCGGGAGGCTGGGCTCTATGAGGAGAAATGTGGGGTCAAGATTGGTGGACGATTTATCAACAATCTGCATTATGCAGATGACACAACCTTGCTTGCTGAAACTGAAGAGGACCTGAAGCACCTGCTGCAGAAGGTCAAGGACTGCAGCCTCCAATGTGGATTTAGGCTCACTGTCAAGAACACAAAGACTCTCACCTCTGGACCAATCGGCAGCATCAGGATGGATGGTGAAGAGATTGAGATTGCACACAGCTTTAGTTTGCTTGGCGCCATAGTCAACAGTCTTGGCACCAGCAGCCAGGAAATCAAAAGGCGCATTGCCATGGGAAAGTCTGCTGTTAGGGACCTCTCCAAAGTGCTGAAGAGCAGTGGTGTCTCTCTGGAGACTGAGGTGCGTCTGATACAGGCCATGGTCTTCGCAATCATTTGTTATGCATCAGAGAGTTGGACAATGACCAAGGAGGATAGAAGGAGAATTGATGCCTTTGAGCTGTGGTGCTGGAGAAGAGTATTGAGAATACCATGGACTGCTAGGAAAACAAACAGATTTGTCCTGGAAAGGGTTAAACCAGGTGGCTCCTTGGAGGCAAGAATTCTGAGGCTCTGTCTAACATACTTTGGACATGTTGTGAGGAGAGACCGGTCCTTGGAGAAGTACATCATGCTTGGGAGGATGGAGGGACAGCGCAGGAGGCAAAGACCTTCTCTGAGGTGGATTGATTCAGTGACTGGGATAATTGGGATGGGAGTGTCAGAGACAGTGCGATTGGCACAGGACAGAGCAGAGTTTATGGCTGTTATGAGTCATAGGGTCGCTATGAGTCACAAGCCACTCGACGGCACATAACAACAAACAACAGCAACAACATTGTACATAGGGTTTTCAGAGGCCTGTTATTTCAGAAGTGGATAGTCAATCCTTCCTAGTCTGTCTTAGTCTGAATGCTCAGATTTAGAGAAGTATCTGACAGACAAGCATTTTATGGAAAAAAGCAGATGAAAGATATTTCCCCAATTTTGGAATTACAAAAAGTTTCAGTGTTGTTCCTGCCCTTGACACAAGTGTCTTGACCCACCCATTTCCCTGCTCCACCATCCATCAACATCCCCTTCCACTCCCACGCATTCCCTTCAACATCTATCTTCCATTGTCCAGTCCATGATTTGATAGCTTATATCTCATGCTTTATTAGCTTCTGTGATTCCAAACACTTTAGCTGATACCTATTTCTTATGCTGTTTCTTGATCTTAGGGGTAATGATTCCCAAGAGAGGGCGATGTGTCCTGTAGATATGGTATATAGATTGTTTTCCTGGCCTGCATTTTCCACTGGGTTGCATTTACCTGTGGGGTGGGAGATGCTGAAGTCCCCTCCTGCTTATTCCTCTCTTCCCTTCTGATATTTCTATTCCATGCCAAAGCTCTGTGTTCCACCTAAGCCCCAACGGTTTCCAATTCTACCTTGACCAGACAGGGCTCTGGGTCATGTTTACCTGTGGAAAACACTGCGTGGTTCAAAACTGGGAAGGGTGTATGTCAGGGATGTGTCCTATTTCTATACCTTCTCAACCTATATGCAGAACAGATTATCCAGGAGGCTGGGCTTTAAAAGGAGTGTGGCAACAGGACTGGAGGGAGATTCATCAACAATATGTGTTATGGAGATGACACAATCCTGCTTGCTGAAACTGAGGAGGACCTGCTGGAGAAGAGTACTGAACTACCGTGGACTTCCAAGAGAATAAACATTTCTGTCTGGGAGAGGGTGAAACCAAATTGTTCCTTAGAGATAAAAGATTTTGAAGCTCCTTATGTACTTTGGGTGTGTTGCCTGGAGGGACCAATTCTTGGAGAAGGGCATCCTGTGTGGAAGAATGGAGGAACAAAGAAAGAAAGGAAGCCTCTGAATGAGATGGATTGTCATAGTAACTGGTGTAATAATGGGGACAGGAGCGTCTGAGACGATGAGACTGGCTCAGGATAGGACAGGGTTCAGAGATATTATACATATGACTACAATAAGTTGCAAGTCACTCAAAGACACAGAACAACAAACAACAAAGTCAAAAGGAACTAGGGTTTAGAAGTTTTGCTATTTGGTTTTTGTAAAATGTTTTGCTGCTGTTTGGAACAGCACTGAATTCTCCAGTGTGCTGGTGGCCTTGAGACAAAAGAGCTTATCAGATCTAACTATGTCTTTACACTTTCCTATGTTCTATGCATCTATCCACTTTCAGCTCAAAATCTCACACTAAGTTCTAAAAAAGTCAACTAAAGAAACATTAGGATTTACTTCTAGAAAAGCAGCAGCATTTCTTCTGTAGGTAAAACGGTGCATATTTAAAGTCAAGGACACTTTGTCATCTACTCTGAGAAATGAGTGTTGTTTTATAAAGAATATGAATGGATTTAGCATGAGCTATATAGGAGTCTCAATCCCAGTTCTGCTTTTTATTTATTATATACATTAAAACTTATAATGTTACCCCTCTTATTACTCTGTCCCTGACTTAAAAATGACAATAAAAATTTTCATCATTCTTATCTTAGTTATTGTAAATATCATGTATATAGTATAAACAAAAAGTTTGTACATAATAGTAATAAAGTATTATCATATGTTAGTATAAGTTATTTAGAAGAATGTTTTATTTACTGTCTTGCTTTTTAATTGTATTTCAGTATTAAGTGTACTGATGATGACCACTAAAAGCTGATGAACCTCTATGTATGTACATAAAGAATATGAACTCTGTATAAGATTGAAGAAAAATAAGTGAGTTATAAGACTATATGTGAAAAAAATTGAGGCAAGTCAAAGTTCAGTACTCTTGTTATCACCCTTGTCACATGCAGTGCTATGTTAAAGAGTTCTGTTGGCTTTGTAGTAATGAATTATTCTGCCAACTAAAAAAATACAGAGTTCAAATCTACCAGCAGCTCTGCAGGAGAAAAATGAGCAATCTCCTCCTATGCAATTTACTGCCTGTGAAAACCTGCAGTAGAGTCAGCTTTGGGTGTGTTCCCACTCTAATAGTAATGCCTTGTTGTTGTTAGTGAGATGTTAAAAGAAATCACTTAACCAAAGCAAAGTTTGTTTAAAGTACACAATTACTTAATGACTTGAACTTTGTCATTAATATGTCTTAGGTCTTTTCTTTAAGAGTAAATAATAGTTTTAGAAATGTAATTTTTCAAAATAAACCCAAAGTATCCCTTGACTCATATACTCAGTTTATAAATGGGTTCGCGAGCCCTTTAAATCATAGAAAGAGCCATAAACAAATATCCAGTGAAAAATCTAGAGTTCAAAGTACACCCAATTAGAATTCAGAAAAGAGATGAGTTTTTAAATGCAATTTTAAACTTGAAGAGGGAATCTATCAGGAGGTAATTGATTCGACCAAAGAGGAGTAATGATTGAAAATGTTCTGTCACTAGAGGATCCTCTGGAATATAAAAATGCATGGGAAAGGCAATAAGTAGGTTACACATTTGAGAACATATTTGAAAAACAAAACTTTGTAGTGCATTCATTACAAAACAACAGAAATCCCTAAAATAGTGTGTGATTATTCAAATTTTTTTTTCTTAAGCAACACTCCAAGGAGAATAGTGATGTGTCAAACAAATGCATAATCAATTAAACATGTACTCAACTACATGAGTTCATATTATTGCATGGCTTGTTATACTAGTTACATTCCAGCCCCACGTAAGCACAGTAGCTGATTTAACAAGATGCATGGTGATACATTTGTCTCCATGAGAGAACAAGATGGAGCACTCAGAACAGGGTGATAGGAAACTAAAACTGCCTAGGTAGTTGTAGGTCTCCATAGTGGAAGTCTTGTGTAACTCAGAGTGAACAGGAACACTGATATAATTGAAGTATATTCACACTTTTCCTTTTCCTTCTATTTTAAGATCAAAAGTTATAGGAAAACCTAACTCCTTTTCACTGATTCAAATCTAACCCATGGCAACCTTCCATAGAGTTTCCAAGGCTGTAAATCTTTATGGGAGGCACATACCCAGTACTAGGAAAATATGGAAATAAAAAATAATATTCACAATAAATAAGACGGAGTATGTGTGGTTCAATGATTAAGCACTTGATTTTTAACTTCAAGGTTAGACATTTGAAAACAGAATCTTCTCTACAAGGAAAGGAGTGATAATCTTCTTCTGTAAAGACCACTATGAATTGAAATGTACTCAATGTTACTCAATAATGACAAAAAAAAAGAAAAAGAAGAAAGTAGGTTGCAGAGAAACTGGAATCTTCTGTTGGTTAGAGTGTAAAATGGTGCAAGCACTATGGAAGGCTGTATGACACTCTCTCAAAAAGTTGCAAATACTCTCTTTAGCTTGGTCTCCATATAATTCACTTCAAATATGTCAGGATATTCAATGATTCACTTTATTTGGAATTAGATGACAGTGCTAATTATGCTATCCTTATTATTTGAGGATTCAGCTTCTGACTCCTAGGAATGTGAGCTCTGGCTCTGTATGGGGATTGCCCTTGGCTCAGTGCCCTCTGACCAGTAGTGAACACATGGAGGGTGGCTAACCCTTGGGATTCATGTCTCAATCTGAGACACCACACCTTGCTGAGGGACCCACAGGGTGAGCAGACATATGACCTTGGCCTCCTCTGCACCTTGTTTTAACTCAGTGAGGTGACTGGGCACATAGTAGCCATGAAATGGACTGGAATTACTGAATCATACTTCATCTGTAACATCACAATCTTTCCTGGTTTTCAAAATTAAAGTCTCTTTGTGCTTTTGATATAAATATATACTCCATAATAAATAATAAAATATTTGACTAATTAAAAAAAAAAAAGTTGCAAATAGAGATACCCTTTGACCCAGCAAGTCCACTACTGGGAATATACCCTAAAGAAACCAGAACTGCCACCCAGGCTGATATATGCTCACCCATGTTTATTGCAACTTTGTTCAAAAGAGCAAAGAGTTGGAAACAACCCAAGTGCCCATCAACAAATTAATGGCTAGAGAAGCTGTGGTGTATTCACACAATGGAATACTATGCTGCACTGAAAAACAAGGAACTCATGAAATATACAAAATGGGTGTCCCTGGAGGACATTATGCTGAGTGAAATATCTCACTCACAAAAGAAAATGCTGCATAATCCCAGTGTTGTAAAACGAGATGACACTGGGGTTTGGGAAAAACTTAGAGGGACTAAGTAATGCATACTGCATTGAAACAGATGAGGGAGAGAACTGTTTAGGAGGAATATATGATTAGGTATTATTGTCATGACAAGAGTCCAGAAGGAAAGCTGCATAGTGAAGTGGGGGCGGGGGGGTGGTAAGAGGGAGCAAATTGCATAACAATGATTTTTTTTACAAAAACTTTTTAAAGAGAAGAGTGAACTGAGGGAGAGGGGTAGGCAGGGACAAAAGTGGACAACTATGAATGAATGGAAAATCCAAAGTCTCTGTAAACTTTCATTAAAATAAATTAAAAAATTGAAGGCATGAATAAGCTCTGAAAATTAGAGTCCCTTTAAGATTTATGATTTCAAGAGTATTTTAAAGAATTTTCAAATTCATTTTTTGTTAACTAGTAGTTATTTTCTATTTGTGGTATTTCCCTTTGTTTGACTATGACTTTACCTTAGTGCTAATCAGTGCTGGTTTAAATATTCCTTAACCTACAATCTGCCTCACACTCACCTTCTGGCCAAACCAACTCTCTTACCTCATCTCCTTTGGCCTCCAAAGTTGCTGTTCCCAATTCAAAAGACTTCATTAAATGTGATTTGGAATGCTGTACCGATGTCTTCTTTAAGGGAAAATATACTAAAGAAGTAGATATAAATAGATGTATAAAATCGTATTGGAGAAGCTCAGAAGTGCTGCACTCAAGAAAAGCACGGCGATTGACAAGCAATTTAAGCTGGAGTGTGAAAGGATGCAGAAATAACAAGATTTGCATGAAAAATATTGAAATCATGAGAACATCAAATTTAAACGAAAAACTCATGTGCCTCATGATTTAATCATGAGGGCTGACATTACTGTTATAACTTTCAATATCCTTGGCTTTTGAAAATAGTTCTATAATGAGGGTGAAGTATATCTAGCTATACAGAAAACTAGTGTTATTGTATCCAGTCAGCTTGTTACTATGAGAATCAGGGCTACAAGAATCTTAAAACTTAATTTGTACTGTACTTTGGGGACCATAAATGACTGGCCTGTGACTGAGCCTTTGGTTTTGGCCAGGGACTCAAAGCCAAAGACAAAAACTAAGCCAGGATTTAAAATAATCTTCTTTTAACCCATTATGATTAATCCACAAAAAGCAGAAACAATTAAATGTGATATTAATATTTTTACATTTATCCTATGAAAAATGTGAATAGTTTGACTGATAGAGGGATCAAGGTACTGTCTCTTTAGAAGCCATTTAAGGGGCTCCATTTTGACCTGGTAAATTTCACTCCCATGAACCAGGCAGCTGACATAGACTAGATCTTATTTTCCCTTTTCTTTTCATTTTTACGGCATAATAGGTGGTCTGAAAATCTAGTTGCACTTGTTATCTCAGAGGAGAAATACAGTTCCACTTCTGTTTATACTTTCATATCATACTGTATTGCTGTGAACCTGGATGGCACTTCCAGTGGGATGCCATGTTTAGCCCATGAATGAGAAGACTGTCACAATCAAAAGTGCTTCAGGCACAAACAGATTTGAAACAATCTTCCTACTGACTGGAAGAGAAAAGGCTGGTTCTGAAGATCATTAAAGGTTCTATTGATGTGGTTTTCGAGGGCGCACATTTAGATTTTCAAATGTGTTTTACATTTGGAACGGTTTTACTTGCATTAAAGCTTAGCTGCATTCCCTGAGAACTCTCCTTCTTGTCATCATTTGCAGAAGCTTTCACAGAGAACTTACTGTTCCAACTGGGAAGGTGGTGGGAGAGGTGGGGGACGAAAAGCCAGTGATTGAATTAGCTCTCTTGACTCAGAGACAAGGGATCACCCGCTCCCATGAAGTTCTGAGGAGTGTGAAGCACTGAGATGAAAGATGCCACCTGCAGTGTCCCAGAAAGAAAAAGGGAGGGGACCTACTCTTTTTGCATTTAAATGTGCTGGCAGTCTCTGATTCTGAAAGTAAAAAAAGTCTTTCAATCAACACAAATTAGATTGAAAGTAATTAGGCAACCAAGCGGCCAAGTCATCATGTCATTTCTTGGGGGATATGTGTCTGCACACGTGTGTGCTGTACGTGTCCTTTTGTTGTGATGACATTTTGTTGGTCGTTTCATTGTAAGGACATCTTGCTATGCAATATTTCATTGCAGGCATGTTTCTCCATGCAGGATTTTATCACTGACATTTTATCATCAACCATGTCAGGGGCATTTCGTCACGCAATTCTCCACCTTAGCATTTCATCAAATCATCAGGCCTTGGTGGTAATAGCTCAGGGCTGACAGTTAGTACACTAAACCCCTTAATTACATTATTATACATGCAATTAAGTTTTCCAGTCCCTGATGTAAAACTATCCCTGTGAAAGGGAAGAGGAAAACTTTCACCCCCTCAGCCTTCAAACTTTTTAAACAATTGTGTCTTTGACACTTAACTAAAACATTGTTATGTCCTCAAAAGATGTTCCAAGGCCATCTGAAAATTCTCTCTGATAGCAGGGCTGAGAAAATTACTACTGTTTGGCCAAATCTATCTTTCTACTTATTTTTTTTTATTAAATACACACACACACACACACACACACACACACTTTAAAAAAGTTTTCTTGGAACTTACCCACACTCGTTTCACTAATTGTCTTTGGCTGTTTTAGACAACAACCACAGTTTAGCAGGTGCGACACAGACATTCTGGTACACAAAGTTTAAAATATTTACAATCTGACCATTTACAGGAAATTTTTGCTAGCTCTTGTTGTAAAAGATGAGCGTTTTAAATGTCAGTCTTCACATACAGCAACCATCTTAAAGCGGGAGAATAGCTCAGTGTTGTTATATGCTATAGCAAGTTACAATAGCTCTGAATTCTGCTCTTGCCGGAGCCAGTCTCACTGTCTCCGCTGCACCTATCCTCATTATACGAATTACTGTCTCAACACATCTCATCCAGGGTGGTGTGCTAATCTACAGTTAACAGAAGTTATATGGTATTTTTTTTAATTTTATTTTATATTGGTGTGCTTATGAAGTCTATATACATTATTCTTAACACTATTCTTCATTCACACTGTTTCATACAATCATTCTCATTACATGGGATTTTTAACAGAGAACACATTATTATAACTGGGAAGGAGGAGAGAAAAACAAAATTCTCAAAATTTCCTACCCTCTCTTGTCACACACAGGGCATTCTGGTGGACTAGTGGGCAAGAATTTATGCTATCAACACAAAGTTAGGCAGTTTGAAACCACCACAGCTGCTCAGAAGAAAGATGAGCAATCTCCTCTTGTGAGATTTTCAGCTTCTAAAAACTCACTAGAGGATTAGATATGAGTAGGTTCCCACCTTAATATCATAAGGATCAGTAGTTAGAAAACATTAGCTCAGTGGGAGACATAAGGCTGGAGATAGAATGATAGAGTACTCCACATTCAATAATTTATTCATTGCAAATACCTTTTATAAGAAACATAAACGCAGACCATACACATGGATCTCACCTGATGGCAGGCATAGGAATCAGATCGACTCGGTGGAGAAGTTCAATATCAGCAGTGAAAACCAGACCTAGTGCTGATTGTGCATCAGACCATCAACAACTCATGTGCAAATTCAAACTGAAGTTGAGGAATATCAAATCAAGTCCATGGGAACCAAGATTTGACCTTAAGTCTGTCCTACTCGAATTTCAAAACCATCTCAGGAACAGGTTTGGGGCTTTGAGCACCAATGATCGTAGAACCAAATGAGCCTTGGGAGGATATCAAGAACTGCCAGATGTGCAGGCTGGATTTAGAAGAGGTCATGGTAGTAGGGATATTATAGCTAATGATAGATGAATCTTGACAGAAAGCAGAGAATATCAGAAGAATGTCTATCTGTGCTTCATTGACTATGCAAAGTCTTTTGACTGTGTAGATCATGAGAAGCTATGGGTGACTCTGAGAAGGATGGGAATCCCAGACCATTTGTGCTAATGCGAAACCTATACTTGGACCAAGAGGCAGTTGTCAGAACAGAGCAAGGAGATAGTACATGGTTCAAACTCAAGAAAGGGGTCCATCAGGGATGTATTCTGTCTCCATACCTTTTCAATCTGTATGCAAAACAGATCATCTGAAACGTTGGGCTGTACAAGGAGGAATGTGGCATCAAGATTGGTGGAAGAGTCATCAACAACCTGTGTTATGCAGATGACACAACCAACCCTGCTTGCTGAAACTGAGGATGATCTGAAGCGCTTGCTGCAGAAGGTCAAGGACTGCAGTCTTCAATATGGATTGAAGCTCAATGTCAAGAAAACAAAGATTCTCACCACTGGGCCTATTGGCAGCATCAGTATGGATGGAGAAGAGATTGAGATAGTTAACAGTTTTAGTTTACTTGGTTCCACAGTCAACACTCTCGGTAACAGCAGCCAGGAAATCAAGAGACAAATTTCACTGGGAAAGTCAGCTGTGAGTACGGAAGAGCAATGATGTCAGTCTACAGACTAAGGTGAACCTAATCCAGGCTTTAGTCTTTGCAATTACATGCTATACATCAGAGAGTTGGACAGTGAATAGGGAAGATAGAAAGAAAACTGATGCCTTTTAGCTGTGGTGCTAGAGAAGAGTGCTGAATATACCATGGACTGCTAGGAGAACAAACAGGTTTGTCTTTGAGAGGGTGAAGCCAGAATGCTCCTTGGAGTCAAGGATTCTGAAGCTTTGTCTGACATACTTTGGGCACGTTGCAAGGAGGGACTGGTCCTTGGAGAGGGACACCATGTTTGGAAGAGTGGAGGGACGGAGCAGGAGAGGAAGACCCTTGATGAGATGGATTGATTCTGATTGGAGTGGTGGGAATGAGTGTGTTTGAGACAGCGAGGTTGGGCTCTTGTACATAGGGTCCCTATGAGTCGCAGGCGACTCAATGGCACATAACAACAAGGTTCGAACTCAGTGACAACAAGTAAAATTAAATTATCACTCACACACCAAAACACTTTCAAAAGTATTAATAGTTTATATGATCTATTTTCATATCCTATTTGTATTTAGTTTCTTTCACACAATAAGAAGAGTTTGGAGGTACATTTATTCATTATATAAGCAAGTAATAATAATTCTAATAGGCTTGAGAAATTTATTAACAAATTCCATGTAAATGAGAATTTAGTCTTTTTTTATTTTTTAGTTAGATACTCTTAAGATGATTTCAACTTCTCTATTGTTGTTAGGCACTATGGAGTTGACTCCAATTCATAACAAATCAATAAAAACAGAACAAAACCCTACCCCATCATACTCTACTCAAAATTTTTGCTGTGCTTAAATCTGTTACAATCTGTGTGAACACAGTTACAAAACTGTGTGAATCTATATCCATTGAAGGCCTTCCTTTTCTTCCATTGATCTTTTCAAAACCTAATGTCCTTCTTTAGGGACTGGTGGATGTAAGATGCAGTCTCACCACCTTGCCTCTAAGGAGCACTCTGACTATACTTCTTTCAAAACAGATGTGTTTGTTCTTTTGTCCATCTGTGGACTAGATAATATTCTCTGTTACCACTATAACTGAATGCATTAATTCTTGAGTCTTACTCATTCATTGTCCTAATTTCTTATACCAATTTCACAATTAAAAATACCATGGCTTGCGTCACACATACCTTAGTCTGAAATGACACCTTTGCTTTTCAACACTCAGAAGAGGTTCTTGGCAGCAGACATGCCCATCCGAATAAATCTTTGATTTTTTGATTTCTGCTTCCATGGGTATTGATTATGGATCCATGTAAAATGACATCATCAGTGTCTTCAGTAACTTCAAGTGTCTCCTTATCTATCATTTTATTCCCTATTGTTCCCGTTTTGAAGATTTTTGTTTTCTTGATGGTGAAAAAAAGTTACTACCTTTCAAATGTCTTGGAATAGAAAGTGAGTATAACCAGCACTACAGCCATTTGTTTTCTTGGAACTAAGTCAATTGATATTCCAACCCTTCTAGCAGCCTATTTTCCGCTAATAATGTCACTAGTGCAGCTTAGACTTCTTCACTCAATATTATTGAGTTTTTAGCACTTGCAACCTACTGAAATGATAGAACATTGATCAATTCTTTTTTGGCACAGTGTCAGTTTTAAACCTTGAAGAACTTTATTAACTCCAAAGTATAAAAATTGACATGTCATTAAAAAAATTCCAACAGAATTTGAAAATAATTATTGAAAAATAATTGGTGAAAATAATTATTGAAAAATCCTCATTTACCTGACTCCCAGTTCTATTGTCCTAAACAACATCAATCAATTCATTATGTAACCTTCCAGAGGTTTTTGCTTCTATGTTTCCTATATTTTCATCTTCTCAAATATTAGGTAACTTGCATTTTAAGACTCATTAAATAAACCTTTATTGATTGTTGATTCTGTGACAGTTTCTGAAGGCACCTGACAAATGCTCCAGGCCCCAGTGAACTATGTCTTGGCTTACAATCAGTAAATTGGGATATACTCATTTTCTCCTTCACTTCTTATTTTAACATTCTTTTTTTTTTATTTTCCTAGAGTGTATTTAAATACAAAATTTTTTTTTGCTTTCTTGATTACATTTTTAATCTTTTTGTCCACATATCTCCATATTTCTTTTCGTTTATTATTTTTGTGACTATCAATGACTCTTTTTTAAAAAAAAATTTTTATTTTATCATGTCACTTTTTCTGTGACTCTACCAGTATCTAGGTACTGCTATGCCACTTCTTTCACTACTTTTGTTTTCTGGAAAGTTTCTCTTGTGTAAGTAATGTCATATATAGTGACTTTAGTGTGTCACTTCTCATTGCAGAAAATAGGCATATGCTTTCATTGTTGACTACTTTTCACTTCAGTCTTTGTCTTAAAAGATATTAATCCAGTATACCTACTTTAATTTTAAGAAATCACAGAGGTTCCTTATATTTACTTGCCTACAGCTTTCCACTTCTTTCCTGTCAAGAGAATTGTATTTTTTTTTTCGTTTCCATGTTGCTATTTATTTTCCTTTAGTTTTCTTCATTTTGAAAAGAATAAGTATTTCTATTCTTTCTCACCAGGTAATGGAACTTTTAAACCCTCTCATTATATTACTCAACCTACTTACATTTTAAATACAAAAACATTTACTAGGGAAATAAATCTACATTGGTGAAATCTCATTCTACTTTATCAGCTGACAAATATTCAATTTCTACTATCAATTCATCTTCTGCAATCTTTACAAAATGAATGTACCACGAAATATGCATCAGAAAATGCTTCAAGCCTTATTACTCTATTCTCAAAATGTTCTTATTCATCTTCTTTTTCTTTCTTCCCATAATATATACTAAAACTTATCAAGGTCATCTTTTAAGATTATATATTATTCTAACTCTTTATTTTCTCCCAATTCCTATGACTCATCAATCCAGAGTGTTTTTAAAATGGACATTATTTTATTCTTTGTTAGAAACATCCAGAAAGATAAAAGGATTATCAGTGAGGCTGCCAGTAAATGTTAAGAGGGAAAAAATAAGAATAAAATAAGGCAAGGTCATGAGAGTATCATTAGTGTTGCCTGCCTGCCTGCCTTCCTTCGTTCCTTCCTTCCTTCCTCCCTCCCTTCCTTACTTCCCTCCATCTTTTCTTCCTCTCTCCCTCCCTTCCTCCCTCCCTCCCTCCCTCTCTCCTTCCCTCCCTCCCATCTTTCCTTCTTTCCTTTCTCCCTCCCTCCCTTCCTTCCCTCC
>NW_006399784.1:1024507-1025729 GCF_000299155.1 Elephantulus edwardii | reverse complement strand
CAGACACATGAAGAAATGCTCAAAATTATTGGCAATAAGAGAGATGCAAATCAAAAGTACAGTGAGATACCATCTCATCCCAGTAGCAATGGCAAATTATATCAGGACAGCAATTCATAATGTAGAGAGAAGGAATTCTTATACACTATTGATGGGATTGTAAAACGGTGCAATAACTCTGGAAGGCAATTTCACTTTTCCTCAAAAAGCTCAATATAGATATTCCATATAAACCAGCTCTATCACTGGTAAGAATATACCCCAAGGAAAACAGAACTGAGATTCAAATGGAAATGTATCTATGAACACTGATGGTCATAGCAGCATTATGGCATTATGCACAATAGCAAGTACAAGAAAACAGCTGAAATGTCCATCAACAAATGACTGGATTGAAAACCTGTTGTACTTTCATGTGATGTGATACAATGAAGCACTCAGGAGCAACAATTTTTAAAAATATTATATAACCTGGGAAAGGCTACACAGCTTAGAGAGAAAGGCTAGAGAGGCTGAGTGAACAAACTCAGGCACATAAGAACAAATACTGCATAAGTCCATTATTGTAAAAAACCAGAAGGATAACCAGTGAGATGTGTATGGATATACAAATGGTGTTTATCTGATATTCATGAAGAGTAATGAGTACTTAGAACTGTGCCACTAGTGAAAGGGAATTCCATCTAAAAAGGTGCATTTTTGTACCACAGATACACCACATCATCTTTTGGGCCCTCTGCTGAAGAAGTAGAATCAAATCTCAAATAATGGCTTTTTAGAGTGGCATTCACTTCCTAAATAACATGCCTCTGGAAACTATGAACTTTGATAAAGGTTGATACTTGTAGAGGGGCTTCAGGCCTTTCTTTCATAGGATTGCTATGAGTTGTGCTTGACTTGAAGACAAACAACAATAGCTGTATTACAGATGTAGGACAGTACCGCACCATATCTCTGTGAATGTAAAATATCTTGTTCCTGCTTTATTATATGTAGTAGTGACCATCTTATATCAGAACTAGTTTGTTAGTTTTTTAGGTTTTGCTTTTGCTTTTTTTTGGCAGGGTGGTTTTTTTTGTTTTTTGTCAATGATGTTAATTTAGAATATTTTCTTTCCATATGATGATTGAGAAGCTTAAAAACAAGAATGGTGCCTGGTACCACAACAATATCAGAAATTTAATGCTTCTTGAAGTTATATTTTGTACTTTTTTAAAAATAT
>NW_006399784.1:986708-1024329 GCF_000299155.1 Elephantulus edwardii | reverse complement strand
TAAGTGCACTGAGTCATAGGCAACTCATAGAGTTTCCAATGGCAAGCTATTACTGAAGTGGATGCCACTCCTGCTTCCAAGCTTGTTTTAATCGGGGACTCCATCAAACACTGTCCGCCACGGGTAACCATTCCCGCGTTGGACACATCAGTGTCACTGTGTTTAGCTTCACGGCAAAAACAAGTTAGTAAGGTAAGTGGACACACCAAGGCTATACAACCTAGAAGAATGTTTGAACAAAAACAATGAAAAACATTTTATATATATATAATTTGAATTTTTGGAAACTTTAGCTATGATGTCAACTTTGGCAAAAGTGTCCTAGTTGTACTGTGTTAAGTTGTCATTGTACAGAAATTAACAGCCATAATGGTCTAGAAATGTTAAACTTCTTTTTTCCATTTTTTCAGGAGCAACACTGTGTTGAAATATGTAAGGGCTTATCCACATGAGCTTGACTACAGAGACCAATAAAATATTCTTTAAAAAAAAAAAGAGTAATCCACTGTTGCCTCTTCTGGATCTAATACAACTATCAGTTATAAAACTTTCTCTAAATTGCAAATATTTATGTGTCTGTCAGCCTTAGCTGACTAGATTGGGAATTAATTCTAATTCAACTCTTAATTTCCAAGATTCTGTCTTAATTCCTACAAAATATTTGATAAATGAGTACATGAATGGATTCCTCCTTCCTACCTTTTGAACCGTAATGATTGATTGTCTAAGGAGTACATTCCTGTTTGGTGTTAATTATCAGCTTAAAAATTTGTTTATCATTTGGCTGAAAATAAATCATGACAGTTTTTTTTTAGTCCCAAGGTTAAAGGATGAATAAATGTGGCATCAAGATTGGAGAGAGACTCATCACCAGCTTGTATTACGCAGATGACTCAACCTTTTTGCTAAAAGTGAGAATGACTTGAAGCATTGTTGCAGATAACCAAGGAATACAGCCTTCTAAACGGATAAGATCTCAATTTCAAAAATACAAAGATTCCTACCACTGGACCAGTAGGCAACATCATAATAGATGGAGAAAAGACTGAAACTATCAATGACTTCATCTTGCTTGGATCCACAATTAACACCCTTAGCACCAGAAGTCAGGAAACCAGGAAATGCATTGCACTGGGTAAGTCTTCAGTTAGAGACTTCTCCAAATTTTTGGAGAGCAATGATGTCAGTTTGAGGACTAAGGTATGTTTAATTTAGGCCGTGGTATTTCCAATTACTTGCTAGGCATCTGAAAGTTGTACAATGTGTAAACATAACAGAAGAATTTATATTTTTCAGCTGTTGTTTGGAGAAAAGTGTTGAACATCTCATGGAATACCAAAAGAACAAATTAATATTTCTTGAAAAGGGTGTAGTCAGAGTGCTTTTTGGCGTAAAGATGATAAGGTTTTGCCTCACATTCTTGGGGCATGTTTCTAGGAGAGACATCATGCTCAGAAAGACGGAGGGTCAGCAAAGGACAAGAAGACCCTCCACCAGGTAGACTGACATGGTAATGGCCACAATGGGCTACAGTGTGTCAGGAAGTATGAGGATGGCATCGGATAGAAGAGGGTTCAAATTTGTTGTTCATAGGATCTCTGTGGGTCACAGGTGATTCAATGGCATCTAACAACAACAAAGATGCAAGACAGGTCAAGGCTACTCAAGAGGCTGCAATGATTCATAGTCTACTTAACAGCACCTAATAACAATAACAACAAAATGGGTCACAGTTGCAGTGATTCTACCAATCTCTATCAGACAGGTAAGCCTCGGTTTTAAAATTATTTTGAGTTTTAAGGTCTCGAGTTTTTCTCTTACTCTACTGGGGACTTTCTATTGTAATGTCTTTGAGCGCTATCAGCAGTAATAGCTGAGCACCATCTAGTTCTGACGTTCTCGAAATTTTGGAGACTAAAGTTCACATAGTCCATTAGTCGTACAAATTTATAAAAGTCTAGCTCATGCTCACTGCTGTCGAGTAGAAACTGATTCATAGCTGAACATCCACTGGATTTCCGAGGCTGTAAATGACTCCAGAGCAGATTGCTCTTTGAACTGTCAAAGATGTGCTGCCTTTGGGTACATCGTTGATTTTAAAAAAATGCTCCTGGTACAAAAACAGGTTTCTCAAAATCTTTCAAAACCCACCCTCTGCTCTCCAAAGTAGAATGTAGCACATTGTGTTTGCAGATTATACTATACTAATGAATCTTGGTATCTTCTATGACTATAAAACCCTGAACTCCCAGGCTCAGCAATTTATTCCTTCAAGGTGTGTTTTTATGTCTAAAAAGTTTATACATTGCTCCACTCCAGACCCCACCCAGCAGTACATGGAATTCAAGGAAGACTAAGAATCAACATGTAATATGCAAGTGAAACAATCTTATATATAGATAATAAAGAAAACTTTGACAACTTATTAATAAAACTGAAAAACTAAAGTTTGAGTATGAATGAATCTTCTACATCAAGAAAACAGAAACCCTCACAACTCAACAAATAAGCATCAAAATGATAAATGGAGCACTCTGGCTGTAGTTCTTTTAGGCATGTTTGTCTTTCAACAGACTGCAGTATATTCAGCATTCTCTGTCAGCACCATTATTCAATTCTTCTCTTATCTTCCTTTATTTACTGTTCAACATTCACATGTATATAAAGCAATTGAAAAAAGATCATGGCTTGGGTCAGACTCACCTTCTGAGTGGCATCCTTGCTTTTTAACCCTTAAAGAGGTTCTTGGCAGCAGGCTTGCCCATGGCAATAATATCTGATTTCTTGATTATCCTTTTCATTGGTGTTGATTACAGAACCAAGATATAAAATATCGATACCCAAAGAATGAGAACTTCAGTGTTTTCTCCATTTGTTATGATGCTGACTTTCAGTCCAGTTGAGAGGAATTTTCTTTATCTTGAGGTGAAATCCATTCTAAGAACTATATATAGTTTCTGAACTTCATCACTAGACATTTCAAGTCTTTTAAAATTTTTTTTACAAACATGTCTGTATCATCTGCATATCAGAAGTTGTTAATGAGTTGATGCTATATTCTTTTTTATACAGTCCATCTTCTCAAATTATTTTCTCAGAATATAGGTTGAATAGGTATGGTGAAAAGATCCAACCCTGATGCACAAATTTTCTGACTTTAATCAGATGTTTCTTTTAAATGCTAAAGAACAAGCATGTCAGTTTAAAGACGAAGAGATACCTCTCCAAGTCATGGTATTCCCAGTTGCTTCATATGCATATGAAGGTTAGAAAATGAATAAAGAAGATTGACTAGGAATTGATACCTTCCAAGTGTACTATTGAGGAGGAATATTGAGTATTAGAAGAAGAAAAAAATATCTGTTTGGAAGAAAGATAACCAGACTGCTACTTAGAAGTAAGGCTGTGAGACTTTATCTAACAACAATATAACATACACATATATTTATGTAGAGATATCATTATCAGGCAGACTAATCCATTTGTAAGTGTAATCTCATTTGCCTGTACATACCTGTTCATCTTGTCATTCATCCTATTCATCTGCTTGTAAATTAATGTTTGTTAATACAGTGACAGTGTATATATGAATCATTACATACATTTACTGTCTACAAATATATTTACGTCTTCCTTTTCTTTAATAAGACTGTGCTCATCAATTCTTTATCATCTAGTCACTTTCTCTTCCCCCGGGATAATATTTCTCCTATTAAATTAGTAGTGATTTTTTGCCATCTTCTCACCCATTCTTGTTCATAATAAAAAACCTGTTTCTTTCTTTATATAAGCCTTTCCTTGACTTTTTATAATAGTACACTCACACAGTATTTATACTTTTTCCATTGACTTATTTTATTCAACATAGTATCTTCCAGGTTCATCCGTATTGCAAGATGTTTTGCAAGTGATCGTTCTCCTCTGCAAGAAAGTTCCCTGAACATAATTGACTGTTTAAGCTTTTCTTTGTCAGTCAACATACTTTTTCTCCCCACACAGATATCTAAAAGACTTCTTTGTATATAAAAATCATGTCCTCATGTCTTACACGTGAATCTGTCTTTATCATTACTGTTTTAAACCTCAGGTAATACTGAAAATATTTTTTATTTCCTTTTTTCAGCCTATTGTTTCTCCTTTCCACATGTTATCACAGTCTTATAACTCTTTGGGTTCAATTTCAGCTCAGTTGGGCTTTCTCCAGAATCTTCAACATGGTTGCTTTTGTAAATCAAATGACTGTTACTTCCTGTATCACTTTTATTTCCTCTCTCAACAAGCCAAAGAGATACAAAATAAGTAAGCAAGCAAACAAACAAACATTTATTGAGTATCTGCTTGAGGAAGGCATTTTGGTGGGATTAAGAGATGAATAACACAATTAGGTTCCATTCACAGGAAGCTTAAGAATTTGGAGGGGGACTTAAACATGACAAATAAAGTGAAAATAAGTGTTATCCTTTAACACAAATGAAAATGAAAGTTTTAAGGGTTTTTTAAAAGATGAATCCTGTCATAAAATGAGAAACATTTTAGAGGGAAAGTAGGTAAGATGAAAAAAATGAATGAATGAGTGAGGGGAAGGACAGTAATCTAGATACATGAGATCTTACTAGCAAAAGCAGAGATTTTCCTAGAGTCTACAGTCTATTCAGGCACCAGTGTATATACAGAGGATAGTAGAATGGAATCACAGACCAGGTTAGAAAGATTGCTTAGGGTCTTAAGTGTCACAATAATTAATCTAGACTATACAGTAAGAGCTATCAGATGATTTTGAACATACATTTGGCATGCAAAAATACTCCACAGTAAGAAAAATCCCTTGTTTAGTGTTAAGAATTGTGCAGCCAGTGCAAATGTAGCATTTGGAATCCACCAGCTGGTCCACAGAAGAAATATGAGTAATTGCCTCCCTTTTGATTAACTGTCTCTGAAAACCCTGCTGCAGGGTCAGCTATATGTTGTTTCCGTCTGTACAGTACACAACAAAACCTACAGGAGAGTCAGATATGAGTCGGTTATGATTCAAAGGCACACACCACCACCACCACCAACAAATAATAAATAGATTGTTATTATACACCACTGAGTTGACCTCAACTCATAGTGACCCTATGAACAATGGCTCAGAATCTTGTCTTACCTTGAGCGAAACTCACCAAATCTGACACACCTGACCTCATTGTCACAGTTGTCATGCCAACCCATCTCACTCAGGGTCTTCTTCTCCTGCACTGACTCTCTACCCTTTCAAGCGTGATGTCCTTCTCTCTCTCTCTTTGTTTTAAATATATACATATAAATAATATATTTTATTTATATTAATATAATATTTTGTTGATTGCCTTTGAGTCAAGCATGACTCATAGCGACCCTATGAACAAAAGGCTTGAAGCCCCTCTGCAACCCTTGCAATTTATCAAAGTTCATAGGTTTTCTGGAGGCATGATAATTAGGAAGTGGATGTCACTCTTGTTTCTAAGTAATACATAAATACATATATATTTAAAACACTTTATATGGTTTTACATACAAAATTCATATCTATTGTGTCCTTCTTTTGTTGTCATGTACTGTTGAGACAGAGTTAATCCATAGCTGACCCTCTAGTTGGCTTTCAGAAGCAATTTAATCACATGGGAGAAGATCACCTATCTTCTTTCTATGGAACAGCTCAAACCAAGAGTCTTTGGGTTGGTCATGCAACTACTTACCACTAGACCGCCAGAGCTGTATGTCCTTCCTTTTGAGAAGGTTTATTTAGCTTAAGAAATTTAAGTCTAAATTTCTAAGATACAAAGACACTGTCATTGTTTAAGTGAGAGAGCCCCTTAGTCAGGACTGTAGAGGTAGGGAGAAGGGTGAAGACAAAGGAAATTCCAGAGGAAATAAAATGGGTTGGTTTGAAAGAATTAAGGAAGAAAGTGGGTAAAAGATGTCATTGCTTAACTTTCTCATTAAATCCTCCTGAAATTTTCAACTTTTATTTCTAGTGTATTTTTCCAGATAAACTTCCATTAAATTCTTTGCCACTAGAGAGTCTAACACCTTTACTACAAAAGGGAGATAATAACCATGGAAAACAGTTCACAGTTAAAGAAATACAGTAAAATAATCTTATAGCTAGAATAAACCTGGGTATCTACTTTAACTTTAGAGTTTATTTCATTTAATATAACTGAAGCATAGAAAAATATCATGAGTCTGTACTGACAATTGTCCATACTGTATCCATTTGCTTTTTTTATTTCTAATATGTGGGTTAACTTTTTAGGAGAAATTCAATAGCCAATGTGAACAATGACTGTTATTGTTGTATTGTTTTGAGTTATCAAGTCACCTGTGACTATAGTGGCCCTTTGTATAATAGATTTGAACCCTGTCCTAACCTGAACCACTTTCACTATCTCTAACACACCTACCTCCATTGTCCAGGTACTGTGCTGATTCAGTTCATCTGGGATCATCCTCTCCTGTGCTGTCCTTCCACCTTTACAAGCATGTATCCTTCTCCAAGGACTGGTAACCCCTCCACCCCCATGCGCTCGAAGTATATGAGATGGAGTTTCAAAATCTTTGCCTCCAAAGAACAACCTGATTTCACCCTGTCCAGGACGGACCTGTTTATTCTCTTGGTGGTCCATGGTATGTTTAATACTCTTCTCCAGTAACACAACTCAAAGGCATCAATTCTGCTTCTGTCATCTTTAATCATTGCCCAGCTCTCTGATGCATAGCAAGTAACTGGAAAGACCATGGCCTGAATCAGGCATACCTTTTCTCCGGACTGATATATAAATTTATCATAAACATATATTCTTTATACAGATAATTATTAAAGGATTTGTATTAAGCTGATGCCAGGTAGCAACTCAAAGACAAAGTTAGTATCTCACTTTCAAGTATCTCATTACTTTCAAAATTACAGAAACATTTCTTATTTGAAGCATTATATAAATCAATCTTTCATTTAATTTCCATCCAAATGCCCTTCATGATTAATTGATGATCTTCTGCATCTCTTTTAATGAGAACTTGATGACAGTAACTCTAATCATATAGGGTAATTTTCCACAAAGACTTATAGTTTGGGTGCGTTTTTTCTGTTTTGTTTCATTTTGTTTTTTAGAGGATTTTTCACTTATGGATAGAATCTCCCCAAGTTCATTGGATCAAGTCTTCTTGCCTTATGTACTTTATTTGCTGAACAGGGCAGCCAGGAAGAATATCTAAGTTCATAAATTAGCATCTGTATTTATGCAATCTCTAAAGACAAAAGATTCAAATAACATGAACTTTTAACAACAATTGGGTAGCAGCATAGGGGTTATGTGGGTAGGACAGATCAAATAAGCAAGTGGGGTAAAAATTGAAGTGTAATATCAACAAAACTAAGCTTAACTTTAACAAGGGCAAATTACAGAGATAATATTTTAAGGAACTCAAACACTAATTCTCAATTTCTTTTTTTAAAAAACTAAGTGCATCTTTCTTTTCATTAATTCATAAAATATAAGCACTTTTGCATATGCTTGTGTATTAAATATTCACTCCCTTTTGCCCAATAAATCTTTTTTTCTTGTATATTTCATCCCAAGGAAATTCTCATAGAAAGTAAATAAAAAAGAGAAAACCACTCTGACTAGAAAAACATTTACTCTGACTGTAGACACCTTGTTAAGAAGTAATTCTAAATCTGTATCAAGGTTTAAAATAGATGGTTTTCAGATGAAAGTGAAAGCTATTTCCTCTTAATGAAGGTAGTTGGGAAAAGTAGAATGAATACTAGTCCAGTTATTCTGAAGATCATAACCTTAGGTGACCAACAACAGTCCATTAACACTTATCTCTTTCATCAAACAGTTGTCTGTATCCAGTTGTGTCTAGCTTGTTCTAGGAATAGAATATACAATGAGCAAAAAAATATTCTTGCCTTTTTCAAAGCTGATAATGTAAAGGAGTGCTAGATAAACAAGCAATTGCAAATAAATATGCTTCTGGAAGATAGGTGATAGTAGTGGAAATACAGAACGAGGATGCTAAAAAACATCTCAGGAATGGGATATAAGGATGATTTTCCAAAATAGGGATATTTTAAGTTTTCTACTAATCTCTTTTCAGCTCACTATTCGATGCTCCACAGGCCTTTCTACTTTGATAATCCTGGGACTTGTCCTTTATTGACATATGCTTATTCCATTTTCACTCACTCAAGTCTCAGTGAAAACCTGCTCAACATAAACTTTCTGAATGTCTGCCTGTGTTGTCAGTTGGCACAACATTTATTATTATTATTATTATTGTTGTTATTATTATCGTCACTGACTACAAGATTTTTAAAATTATTTTCACTCTAGATTTTTTGATATTTTAACGTAGTTTAAGCCAAATTCCTGGAACTTCAAGAGGGCAAAAGTTACTTACTTTTGCTATTGAATAACAGGTACCTAAAATATGGTGCACAATTACTTTGCTGAATAAATAAATTTCAACAACAGAATATTTTAGAGGGTCATAAACAACAATGGCAAAACTTGGCATGTGTTATATTTTCAAACTTAAAAAAAAATTTATCTCTATTTTCTCACTAGAGTCTCCTGTAGAGCTTATGAAGGAATGTTGGTGTGTCTGAAGAAACAAAAGTTGAAGTAGATCAAATGACTTCAAGAGCACAAATGAAGATATACTGCATAAATAAAAGAGCAGAAACGGAAGTTTAGAGCAGTAAATTATGATATGACTATTAAAAATATTCCAAGCAGAAATGTGAATTCAATATTTTACACTCTTAGAACATGACTTGGTTTTGACTGGATTGAGTTGAACATGTCCTCAGATGATTCTAATCAATATGTAACATCTTGAGGCAACCAGGTGCAGTGAAGAATGAAGTCAGTCAATATTCAGTGCTTCAGGGATTGTCATGTTGAAGTAATTTCTATAGGAAAGCAGAAACTTAGAATTTGGCATGATATCTTCATATTGCCAGAGTCAACATTTTATGGTGGTTGTACTAAAAATTTTGAGTTTCTTGGAAAAGGCAAGCCTGCCAGTAGAGGATATTTGGTCACCTTTTGTAAGCAATGGTGATTATATTCTAGTATCTGCACTGTGAGGCTTATTTCTGAGAAGTTTTATGATATTGTGAAACTTGCTCACATGAGGTAGGTAGATCATCATAGATAACATCATTCTATTGCTTGTGGATTCACAGCAAGGGAGGAATGAAGCAACTTCCCCTGAAATAATCCAGGTGTATCCACCCAGGAGGTAGGAGTCCTTGATGCATTAATTGCAATGACACTTATGTGTGTAATTGTTACTGTAGATATGTTGATGATGGTAGGAGCAGTTCTTTAGAAAGTTGGAAACAGAACAGCATTTATCACAGCATAAGGTGTGTGCTTATCTTCAGAGTCTGGATGCACATCAAAAATTTGCTTGAAATTGTAGCTACAAACAAATTATAGTTCACCTTAGTCATTAGTCATTCGTGAGAGACTGGACATCCACAGTTTCATCCTATTAACTATCACAGCTTAAAGAAAATAATCATGAGAGGGCATAGTTATAATGTTTTTGACACAGTTTGAAGACAGATTGACATAGTATTCAAGAGTATGTCAGCCTTATGTGATCAGTTCAAAGATCAGTTATTATGCTAGAAATCAATCCTTAAGAGTTGAAGAAGCAGTAGGCATGGAGCAAGGACATGAAGTGGTATTGGTTGGGGGTGAATATAATTTCAGTAGAGCAGCTTCAACTTTTACCAACTTAGAAGTCAGAGAAGAGACATTAGCCACAGTTTATCAACCTTTGTATGGAAACTTTTAAAGAGTATAGTAAGTGCTATGAAGACTTCAACAAGGTTATCAATGGCCTTTTAAATTTTATAAATACAAGATAAGAGTCATGAGTTTACCATGGACTGCCAAGAAAACAAATAGGTCTGTCTTAGAGAGGGTGAAACTAAGTCTCTCCTTGGAAGTTAGGATTTTGAAGCCCCGTCACACATACTTGGGGCACATGGCCAGGGGAGACTGGTCCTTGAAGAAGGACATCATGCTCTCAGAAGGGTGGAGGGACAATGCAGGAGAGGAAGCCCCCTGATGAATTGATTGAGACATTAACAGGGACAGTGGGTGTTGATGTTTCAAAATTAGTGAGATTGGCTCAGGACAAAGAAGGGTTCAGAGCTGCTGTACATAGGGTTGCTGTTCATGGGTCCTAGGCGACGTAATGGCACATAGCAACAAAAACATACTATACTGGTTGGCTGGTTGTTTTTTGTTTTGGTTTTTTGTTGTTGTTGTTGGGTTTTGTTTTTTTTTTATTTAAGCCTCATGTTTAGAGTCAACAATGCCTCAGAATAGCATTTGTATTTTAAAGTCAGTTGTTATATTTTGGAAAAACGTTCTTCTAAGTGGCACAGCACTCTTCTGACAATTTGTTATACTGAAGTAGCCTGGGGTTGCTGTTATGCTGAATCTTGTGCCACTGGGGTATCAAATGTCATAAAGGTTATCCATGGTGGACAGTGTTTGATTAAGACAGGTTTGGAAGCAGGAACAGCATACATGTTCTAAACAATATGCCTCTGGAAACTCCATGAACTTTGAGAAACGATAGTTGTAGAAAGACTTCAGATCTTTTGTTCATTGAGTCACTACGAGTTGTGCTTAATTCGATGGCAATCAACAATAACAACTACAGCATGATAATAATTGACTTTTTTAGGGATCAGAATCCTGTCTTAGCTCTTCACTTTTTGGTTTTGGTTTTTTGGTGGTTTTTTTTCTCTCTCGCTCTCTCTCCATCCTGCTATGAGTACAACTTTTTTTCCAGCATTTCCTCTTAAATCGGCATCACTCAGACTTCAGTCTTCACACATAACTAGATCTCTTTTTGAAGTCAGCCACTTCTTCAGTTTCCAAGTCCCAATCTTTGTCTTCTTAATGTTGAGCTTAAATCGGTACTGAATACTACATCCCCTGCCCATCTGCAGAAAATCCTTCATTCTCAATTTCAGCAAGCAAGATTGTATCATCGTTATATTGCAGCATGTTGAGTAATGTTCCTCTCATCCTGATACCACATTCTTCCTCATAAAATCAAGCCTCTTCAATGATCTATCTGTTGCACATACAGTTTGAAATAGTATAGAACAGGCAGCATCCCTAATGCCTTCCTTTCCTGATTTTGAACCATGCTTTCATTCAAAATAAAAGATCTGGGAGAAGAGAAACTTCTAAAAATGGAAACATCTAAAGGTAGAAGAGAAGGGAAATCAAGCAGGTAAACATGTAGTATTTTGTATCAAAACTGTGTGCTGCAATTTTACAAACTAATTACTGCTAGCTTTATAGGTGGGCTGGTTTTGGTTGTTTTGTTTTTACTTTGTGACTTGAAGCAAAGTAAGTCAATTTAATAACACAGAAAATAATTATTCGATAATCTCCTTAATTTAACCTTTCAAACAGTATTTAATTTTTGTTCAGGATAACACTGTTATAATCCCTTTATCATTTTTTTATAAAGCATAGAGGTTTTTTACCTTCATTTTTTGATCCACTATTTTCAACCTATATGATCTATTAGCGAAAATTGGGCTAAAAGACATTGCTGTAATAGAGTCTCATATATGACAGGAAAGCTAGTTTATGTCCTGATTTATCTTTGTCTTTCTTACAGCCATGCAGTGTTCTCAAAAAGTTTCCTAATAAGTGAATTATTGCTATTTTATCCTATTTTGTTGACTAAATGATACTGTTTTTCCTTGTAGTAATAATACCTTGTTCTGTGTCCTATTCATTTTTTTACTACTTTTTAAAATTTGGTATTTAAAAATTAACTCCTGCTTGTATGATCACTAATATTTTTTTTAAAAAAAATTCTGAACCTCAACCCAGAATCTCTGGCAAGCACCTACTCCTACCTTACAGACTGAAAGTGTACTAAGATGATATGCTTCTTCATACTTTTCCCTTACTGATAACTACAACAACGAAAAAAAGGTTAATCACATTTTCTTTAAAAATTAGATCTTTTACATATTCATAATAATAATACTCATGTAATCAAGTAAATAATATCGTTTCTACAGGATTGCTTGCTAATCATTAGAAATAAGATGTGAAAGCTACAGTTTATGGTTTTCTATCTATGCATTAGATGAGACATAGGAGAAAATTATTATCTCATGAATTTTCACTTCTCTCCTTAATTCTCAGGGAACTCTAATGCCTTAGTAATAAGAAGCAAGGAATTCCACTGCCAATGAAAGTTATTCAGTGTGTATCTACTAGCTGCTTTGCGGGAGAAATACGGGCAATCAGTTTTCACAGGTTATTATTAAATGGGTTATTACTTCATTCCAAAAACCTGCTGAAGAGTCTGATATGGGTCAATCCCTACTTCATGGTACACAACAAAACATCCTTAATTCTCAATCATTTACCAAATTTTTTACTTACTTTTAACCTATCAACCTGGAATCAATGACTAGCCTTGACTTTCTACTTAGTGATGCAATCTGAACAAGTCTCTAAAACTCTTACAATTTTGCTTTCTATAAGCTAGAAATGATGTTGTTGTTGTTGTTGCTATGTACCATCGAGTCACCTGTGACTCCTAGCAATCCTATGTTCAACAGCTCTAAAGTCTGCCCTGTCCTGAGCCAGTCTTATTGACTCCGGCACATCTACCCCCATTTCCCCAGTTATGGTGTTAATCCAACACATATGGGGTCTTCATCTCCTGAACTGTCCCTCCACCTTTCCAAGCACGATGTCCCTCCTCAAAGGATTGGTACCTCTTGGCCACGTGCCCAAAATATGTGACACAGAGCTTCAAAAGTCCTAGTCTTCAAGAAGAAACTTGTTTTCACCCTTTCCAAGATAGACCAGTTTGTTCTCTTGGCAGTCCACGGCATGTTCAAACTCTTCTCTAGCACCACAGCACAAAGGCATCGATTCTTCTGTCATCTTTAGTTACTGTTCAACTCTCTAACCCATAGCAAGTAATTGTGAAGAACATGACCTGGATCAGGATCACCTTAGTCCCTAGATTGATATTATGGCTTCTCAGAACTCTGGAGAGGTCCCTGGCCACAGATTTTCCCAATGAAATTTATCTTATAATTTCCTGACTGCTGTTTCCAAGAGTGTTGATTGTGGAACCAAGAAAGCTGTAATTATTAGCAACTTCAATCTCTTCTTCATCCATTATAGTGCTGCCAGTTGGCCTAGTGGTGTGATCTTCGTCTTCTTGATGTTGAACTTCAATCCGTATTGAAGACTACAGTCCTTGACTTTCTGCAGATCCTGCTCAGTTTCAGCAAGCAAGGTTGTGTCGTCTTCATAACTGAGGTCATTAATGAACCTTCCTCCAATCCTGATGCCAGATTCCTCCTCATAAAGCCCAGCCTCCCAAATGATCTGTTCTGCATATAAATTGAAAAGGTATGTCAGCAGGGCTTATTCCTGGCACACTCTTTTCCTGATTTTGAACCATGTAATGTTTCTTTGCTCTGTTCTGAGGTCAGCTTCCTAGTCTGACTATATTTTTTGCATGAGCACAGCCAAGTATTCTGAAATTTCCATTCTCCTCAATGTTAACGACAATTTGTACTGATCCACACAGTCAAATGCCTTTGATGAAATGATGTTATCTACTTTAAATGGTTTATAATATTGTGAAATGTGATTAAATTTGTAAAATAATTGATATAGTGCAGTAGCTGTCATGTAATAGAAAACCAACGACTATTGTTGCTTCCCTTTCTCCATCTTCTCATGACTTCTAATCATTCACAGAGTACTCTCTTCCCTACCTTACATAGCTATCTCATTATTAATCATAACTGATTCAATTTCCCAGGTAATAATAATATTACTATCTTCCCACTTCCTCACTCACCCAGCCCAGCCCCATCATCATCAGTGTGCAAACAAACACAAAACCAAAAACAAGCCCAAACAAAAGCCCAAATAGGCAATAGTTGTTTTTTAAAAAGATAGAATTTTATCTTTATCACTGCATTTGTAATCTTTCAAATGTAAATATATTTTACTATATATAAAACACTGACGGTATTAACTATGTCTGAAATATCAGCACTTTCCTGTTGTAGATGAATGAAACTATAGAACATTAGAAGTTCACATATACTAATTACTGTGACTGCCTTATCTGCATATTTTAATACCTTACTTTGTTAATTCACATCTGGGTTTTCCACATTGCTCTAAGAAATTGGGAATCAGATATTCTTAAATTAAGTGAAAACCATTTTGGAATAAAATAAAGTTATTTACCCCAAGCATAAGCTTCATGCTTGCCAAATTTGCAAAAAATAAGTGCTAATGAAAAACTCTAGAACTATAACAAAGCAGCTTAAAACTCTTTCAAGGTTTCCTTGCAAAAATACCATTCACTCACTAAAAAAGTGAAGGAAGTTTTACCAACAAAGAAACCCCTTGAACAAGTGAAAATGTTTTCTCCAGCTATGTTTGCCAAGTGAAGAAAAGATAATACCCAAGACGTGCATTTCCAAGCTTGTTGAGTAAAGAATAGATTTCAAATGTGTTTCCAAAAACATTCATTACAAAACAGTCAGGTTTGCCCCTTTGAATTGTTAGTTACTGAGTCATATAAAAAGTTCATATACTGAAGATTTTTCGGCTTGCTGTGAGCAAAATACTGTGTGTCAATTCACATTTGACACACTAAAATACTTTTAAAAATATTCTGAATTGGCCTTTTAAAAACAATTCAGGCATTCAACTTTCTGCAGGCGCCTCTAGTCCTACTTAAATATGAACATTTGAGAAAAGAAGTTCACCAGGGGATAGATAATATGCAGCAATCTGAAGCAAGGAAACATGACTTGACATCTTGTCTGGCTGACAGAAAACCAAGTAATAGACAGCTCACAATAGCAAAAACTGATGCTAGAACTGTTTCAGTGGATTATGTCCTGAAAGCATAAGTAACCCTTTGAATCAATTTCTAAGGCTAAAATGCAGCATCCTCCTAAGCTTGTGCTCCACATTCAATAAAGACTAGAAAAAAGTAATCGTTTTATACCCTTTCATAAGTTGTAATCTTCATAAAGGATAAGAGCAATGGGCTGTAAGAGATATTGTGTCATCTTGACTTTCTTTAAGGATATTGAGCTTGTATGCCATTGTCCTTATAATTTGCCTTACCAAGAGGACTGCGATATTCTTTCCTGAATCTTGGTGAAGGTTTATTCTCTAGTGCCAGCAGAATGCTTTGTCCCAAATACCTACAAATACTAATGCAATCAGAGAGAGCAGTATGGAGTCTGCAATTATTGAATGTGGTGAAATTGTTCACTAATTCTTAGTAACCTCACATACAACTGAATGTAATGTTGCCTGGTCTGGCATCACCTTATGATCAGCTACTAACTTGCCCATTAGTTTGCATATATTCTACATGTGCAGAAATGTAATTTTTAATTTGAAAAAATTAGATTTTTTTAAATTATGAAAGGTCATAGCATGGAGTCTATGAAGTGTAGTTCTACACTGAAACACGTGAGATAATTATGGTCAGCATTGAATAGCTGGTAATTGGATTGCATTAGGAGTAATATAATCTTATGTAATAAACCCTTAGATTGTGACGATAAATGAGATCCATGTTCTTTTCCTACAGCTCATGAAAAGGTTTATCCCATGGGATTGTTTCAGTCGAATGATTTAGCACATTCTGTTAGGTTGTTTAGCTCTTGGAAAATATTTCAATATCACTGAACAAAATTCAACATTGTCACCTTCTTTTTAATCTTTCCTAATTTATGAAGCTGGACTTTATGAGGATGAGTGTGGCATCAGAATTGGAGGAAGACAACTTTACTTGCTGAAACTACAGATGACCTGAAGCATTTGCTGAAGAAGATTAAGAACTGTAGTCTGCAATATATATTGAAGCTAAATATCAAGAAGACAAAGATTCTCATCAGTAGGCCAATTGGTAGCATGATGATGGATGGAGGAAATAATTAAGGTTCTTAACAGTTTCAGCTTGTTTGACTCCACAATCAACCCTCTTGGCACCAGCAGTCAGGAAATCAAAAGATTAGTTGCATTGGGGAAGTCTGCTGTCCGGGAGCTCTCCAAAGTGGTAAAGAGCAATGATGCCAGTCTGGGGACAAAGATGCACCTAATCTAGGTCATGATCTTCCCAATTACTTGCTATGCATCAGAGAGCTGGACAATGACTAAAGATGACCAAATAAGAATGGATGCCTTTGAGTTGTTGTGCTGGAGAAGATTATTGAACATATTCTTGCCAGAAGAACAAACAGGTCTGTTCTGGAGAAGGTAAAACCAAGTTTCTCCTTGGAGACTAAGATTGTGAGGCTCTGTCTCACATATTTTTGTCAAGTAGCCAGGAGGGACCAGTCCTTGGAGAAGACATCGTGATTGGAAGGGTGGATTGAAACTGTCAATGACTTCATCCTACTTGAATCCACAATCAATACACTAGTTACTAGCATTCAGGAGATCAAGAGATGTATTGCACTGGGAAAGTCTGCAGTTAAGGACCTCTCCAAATGGTTGAGGTTAGCTGGAGGACTAAGGTGAACATTATTGATGTACTTATCTTTTCAATCACTTGCTATGCTGCTGAGAGCTGCACAGTGCACAGTGCATGAAAATGATGAAAAAGGAATTGATGCTTTCGAAATGCTGTGTTGGAGAAAAGTGCTGGGTATCCCATCACTGCCAAAAGAAGAAATAGAGCTATCTTGAAGAAGGTGCAGCCAGGATGCTCCTTGAATTCAAGGATGGCAGAGCTTTATCTCCCATATTTTGGATATTTTTCTAGGAAAGGGTCTTCCTTGGAGAGCAATATCATGCTTGGGAAGGTGGAGGAACAATGAAAGAGAAGAAGACTCTTAGCCAGGAGGATCTATACAGTGAATGCTACAATGGGCTTACGTGTGTCAGAGAGTGTGAGGATGACACAAGATATGACAAAGTTCACATCTGTTGTTAGAGTTGTTTTGAGCACTGAACTTGACCCAATGGCACTTAACAACAATAAGAACATGTTATTTTGTGTCTTAATAAAAGAAACCACATCTATGTTGGCCTACTGGGTCAGGAGCTGTGCTCCAACTCAAAGGTATACGATCAGTGGAAGAACATGGGCAGTCTCCTCCCATGATATTTACTGCCACTGAAACCCCACTGAATCTGATTTGATAGACATAACAACAAAGTTGTTGCTCTTGTTATGTTGTTGTCATTTAGTGTCAATGAGTTAAGTATAACTCATAGAGACTCTATGAACAACAAATCAGAACATTTTCTATCCTGTGTCATTCTTACTATTTCTGACATACTTGCATTCTTTACTGCAGCCACTGTGCCAATCCAATCACATTGAGGGTCTCCTTCTCCTGGGCTTATCCGCTACCTTTACAAGTGCACTAACCCTTTCTAGAGAATAGCTCCCTCTAGCAACATGCTCAAAGTATGAGAGATGAAGCATTGCTATCCTTACTTCTAAGGAGCAATCTGGCTTCACTTTCTTCAAAACATATCTATTTGCTCTTTCGGCATTCCAAAGGAGATTCAGTGCTTTTATTCAGCAGTATACTCAAAAAGCATCAATTCTTCTGTCATCATTATTCACTATCCAGCTCTCAGATGTGTAGCAAATGATTTAAAAAGACCACGTCCTGAGTCAGGCAGACCTTAGTCTTTACATCAACATCATTGTCCTTAGTATTTTGGAGATGTGCTTGACACAGACTTTTCCAATTTAACATGTCTCTTGATTTATTTTTGTTAAATCATTTTTATTTTGATTTGAAAGAAAGTTTACAGAAGCCTTGGATTTCATTGCTACATTATTTCCTCCCTTCCCTCCACCCCAGTCCACTTTGCTTTGTACTTCTTAGTCTAGACTATTGTAATGCAAATAATAAATTATGAACACTTCGTCAGAACAGATGAAGCAATGAACTATTTAAAATGAATATATGATTTCTTGACTGCTGATAACAAGGGTGTTGGATTGTATATCCAAGTCAGATTAAATTGTTGGTAATAACAATCTTTTCTATAAGAATGTTTCCTATCAGATCAGTGGTGAGGACTTTTGTCTTCTTTGTGTTTAGATAAAATTCATATTAAAATAGTTATTAATGCTGTTATGTGCCATCAAGGCAACTACAGCTCTTTGGAAAATGACTCTGAACCTGACCTTATAGTGAGCCAATGTTGCCAATCTGATACACCCTACGCTATTGCCACAGTCACTGTGGCAATATATCTCGTTCAGGTCTTCCTCTCTTGCACTGATTCTTCCAAACATGATATTCTTCTACAAAGAGTAGCCTCTCCTGGCAACATGTCCAGAGTATGTGAGGTGTAATTTCAAAATTCTTGCCTCTAAGGAGAAACCTGGTTCTATCTTTTCAAAACCAGATTTGTTTGTTCTCTTGGCAGTCCACAGTATGTTCTTTTCAGCACCACAACACAGAGGCATTGATTCTTCTTCTATCCTCCTTAGTCATTGTCTGTATCCCAGATGCATATCACGCAACTGAGAAGACCATGGCTTGGACTAAGTACATCTTAGTGTTCAGTCTGACACTGTTGCTCTTAACACTCTGGAAAAGTCCTTTACAGCAGAGCTCCCCACAGCAACTCATCTTCTGATTTCCTGACTACTGGTGCTGTTGGATGTGGATCCGATTAAAAGGAAATTATTAACAATTTTAATCTTTCCTCCAACTATTATGATGCTCCCTGGTAGGCCAGTGGTAAGAATTTTTTGGGGGTTTGTTGGGTTTTTTGTCTTTTTTTATGTAGAGATGTAATATATACTGAAGTTTACAATCTTTGATCATCTGCAGCAAATGCTTCAATTCCTCCTCAGGTTGTGTAATATGCATAAAGCAGTCTTCCGTCAAACCTGATGCCACATTCTTCTTCACAAATTTCAGACTCCAAAATGATATATTTAGGGTATAGACTGAAAAGTTTTGGAGAAAAAAAATACATCCATGACACACTTCTTTCTTGACTTTGAAGCATGCATTGTTCCTGTTTTCTGTTTAGACAATAGATTTTTCTTGGTTTAGGTATAGGATATGGAAGTGTTCTGGGATTCCCTGTCTTCTCACTGTCAGCCACAATTTGCTGTGATTCACACAGTCAAATGCCTTTTCCCAATGTTAATAATTGTTAATAATAATTGATGATTGGAATTAAAAATTAACACAAAGAGGAAAGTCAGAAATCACAGATTTGGGGACAGAAATGAGGCTGGAGATCTAATGATTGAATTTTACACATTCAATTATTTATTAATTACAGATGCTTATTTTTTTAAAAAAAGCACAAATGGTGACTTTACCCATGAACATCATAGGATGAATTGAAAAGGAATAAAACTGACCACATCTGTGGAAGCAATCATTGGAGAAGCTCAATATTAGCAGTCAAAACTAGACTAGTTTCCATCAACTGCTCATATACAAGTGCAGGGGTTAAGATGATCAAGTTGGAAGCTTTTTCAGTTAAGACAAAACTAACCTCCATCCCTGAATTGTGCAAGAATACCTGGATTCACCCACTGATGTTGACTTCTGATGTGGATGTGGTTATGGAAACAGAAATGTCAGTAAATAAGTAAATAAAGAGTAAAAATTATCCAGTTAACACATTTTATTACTTACACAATGAGAAACATCTCAAATAAAAGCTTTGAGGATGTACAGGTCTAGAGGGCATTCAATCATAAGTTCCTCTCTCCTTATCTCTTGACCAAGGAAAATCTTCAATAGTTCATTCAATCACTTGGCATTGAAGCTAACTAAAATTAAAATAAGCCACAGAACAATGCCATATTGTCTTAATTTCTAATAATTATTTAAATTTTTAAATACATCCAAGATTCTTATTAACCTTATCACACTTCTGGATTATTTATTATTTTTCAGAGTATTTATTTAGTTGTTTGGGTTTTTTTAATAGATTTTTGTTTGTGTGGGTTTTTATTTTATTTTATTTTATTAATTTTAATGAACACTTACAGAGATTTTAGATTTCCATTCATTGCACTTTTTTCTCTAATACTCCCCCTCTCCAGTTCATTCCTTTCTTTGAAAAACAAAAAATAAACTTAGGGAAATGTGGTAACTCGAAAGTACTAAAGTAAAAAGATACCAATATAAAAATTATAGTGCTCCTTATCTAAACCTCAGTATTTTCACTTGCTTCTTGGGCATCTGAAAGTTGAACAATGAATAATGATGACTGAAGAAGAGCCAATGTCTCTGAATTGTGGTGTTGGCAAACCGAATTGACTATACTATGGACTATACTACGGACTACAAGTCCATATATATTTTTACGTATTTATTTGTACATATACTATGGACAAACAAGTTTATCTTGGAGAAAGTGCAAACTGGGTGCTCTTTAGAGGTAAAGATTATGAGACTTTATTTTATGTACTTTGGGAATGTTATCAAGAAGTGTCAGTCTTTGGGAAAAGATGTTTTGCTGGAAAGATGGAAGATGAGCAAAAGAGGAAGAGTCTCAACGTTAGAGATTGACACAATGACTGTAATAAGTTGGAGCATATCTAAAATTGTGAGGATTAGAGAAGGATAAATTTCTGACCCCTTGTTCATGTGGTAGCCACAAGGAATAGTAAACTTGGCATCACTTAATAACAACAAAATACAAAATAAGACTTGAATACAGTACTCCAATATATTGAATCAGTGACTGGGATAATGGGGGTAGGTGTGTCAGAGATAGTGAGGTTGGCACAGGACAGGGCAGGGTTTAGGGCTTTTGTCCATAGGGTCACTATGAGTCACAGGGAACTCGATGGCATATAATGACAATAACAACAACAAAAACAACAACTCCAATGTATACTAATCCATTGGCAGAATATGTCCTAAGTTTAGTTTTTACTACCACCTGTCCACCATTTGTCAGCTTTTCAAAAAGCCTTGATGGCATAGTATGTTATGTTTTATGCTGGTAACCAGAAGGCCAGAACTTTGAATCTACCATTTGTTTTGTAGAAAAAAGATAAGCAGAGGTCCCTCATAAAGATTTACATCCTTGGAAAGTCAACCAAGGATTACTATAAGTTATAATTAATTTGATGGCAATGGGTTTTTGATGTTTGGCTTTTTTTAAACTTTTGGCTTAATTTTTCATATTTTGATGGCTTGTGTGTTGCTAAGATACCAAAAGTGATGACACTGATATTGCAAATACCAGTATTGTCACCCATGGTGGACAGATTTTAGTGAAATTTCTAGATTACAAGAGTTTTACTTTCACTAAACTTCTAAAACACTGCATGGTTAATAAGAGAACATTGTTTATATAGACTAGAAAATTATATTCTTAAATTGAAGAATCATGTTAGATGGAGAAGAGATTGAGGTTGTTAGCAATTAAAACTTGCTTGGATCCACAATCAACACTCTTAATACCAGCAGTCAGGAAATCAAAAGACAAAATGCATTGGGAAAGTTTGCTGTCATGAACTCCAGAGTGCTGATAAACAACGATGTCAGTTGAGATGCAAAGGTGCACCTAATCCAGGCCAAGGTCTTCTCAATTACTTGCTATGCTTCAGAGAGTTGGGCAATGACTAAGTTGACAGAAGGAACAGATGCCTTCGAGTTGTGGTGCTGGAGAAGAGTCTTGAACATTCCATGGACCTCCAAGAAAACAAATTGTTCTGTCTTAGAGAGGGTGAAACCAAGTCTCTCCTTGGAGACTAAGATTTTGAAGCTCTACCTCACTTACTTTGGGCATGTGACCAGGAGAGATCTGTCCTTAGAGAAAGATATGCTTGGGAGTGTGGAGGGACAATGCAGGATAAGGACTGATGGACTGATAGAGTAACTGGGGCAATGGGGATTGGTATGTCAGAATTAGTGAGACTGGCTCAGCACAGGGAAGGGTTCAGAGCTCCTGTCCATAGGGTTACTATGCATTGCAGGTGATTCAATGGCACATAACAACAATAACAAACTATGACAGGTTTGGAAGCAAAAGTGGCATCCACTTCCTTAATAACATGCCTCCGGAAACTCTATGAACTTTGATAAATGTTGATTGTTGTAGAGGGGCTTCAAGCCTTTTGTTCATAAGGTCACTATGAGTCGTTTTTGACTCAAAAGCAATCAACAATAACATAATTATGGTACAGGAATAGATCAGGTTTTATTCTGTTATACATAAAATTTTTTTAATAAAAACCTATTGCTTATGAACTAACAACAACAATGTTCCATTGTTGTTATGTGCCGTTGAGTGGCTTGAGACTCATAGCAACCCTATGTACAACAGCCTAAACTCTGCTCTGTCCTGTGCCAATCGCACTGTCTCTGACACTCCCATCCAAATTATCCCAATCACTGAATCAGGCCACCTCATAGAGGGCCTTCCCCTCCTGCGCTGTCCCTCCACCCTCCCAAGCATGATGTCCCTCTCCAAGGACCGGTCTCTCCTTACAACATGTCCAAAGTATGTCAGATGAAGCCTTAGAATCCTTGCCTCCAAGGAGACACCTGGTTTAACCCTTTCTAGGATGAATCTGTATTTTTACCTAGCAGTCCATGGTACCCTCAACACTCTTTTCCAACACCACAGTTCAAAGGCATCAATTTTCCTTCTATCCATCTTGGTCATTGTCCATCTCTCTGATGCAGAACAGGTAATAGCAAAGATAATGGCCTGTATCAGATGTACCTTAGTCTCCAGAGAGACACCATTGCTCTTCAGTACTTTGGAGAGGTCCCTAACAGCAGACTTTCCCATGGAAATATGTCTTTTAATTTCCTGGTTTAATTGCAAAGACCATGGCCTGAATAAGGTGCCCGTTCATCTGTAGACTGGCATCTTTGCTCTTTAGTACTTTGGAAAGGTCCCTAACAGCAGACTTTCCCAATGAACAATTGGGACCCAACAATATAGGTTTAACACACTGCAAAGTGTATCTTCCATATTTTCCTTTTAGTTGGTAATAATGATGTCTGGATTGCTTACAAAGACTACATTTATATTTTTTCATAATTATTCAAATATAAAATATGCATCAGGAGTGTATTGTTCACCTGTACCTACTCAACCTGTGTGCTAAGCAAATCACTAGAGAAGCGGAAATATATAAAGAAAAGTGTAGCATCAGTATTGGAGGAAGAGTCATCAACAATCTGCATTATGCAGTTGAAACAACTTTCCTTGCAGAAAGTGAAGAAGGCTTAAAACAATTGCTACAGAGGATCAAAGACTATAGTCTTCAATATGGTTTATATCTCAACATCAACAAAAATTCTCACCACTCGGCCATAGGACTCCCCATGATAGATGAAGAAAGATTGGAGTTGTCAATACTTTCATTTTATGTGAATCCATAATCAATACCCATTATATAAGCCATCAAGAAATAAAAATATATGTTGCATTGGTAAAATCTGCTGTAAAGGATCTCTACAAAGTGCTAAAGAGCACAGATATCGGTTTAAAAAGTAGGCACCCTTATCCAAGTCATAGTATTTTTTTTTGTTTCCTATGCATCTGAAAGTTGGAAAATAAATATTGTTGTGTTCCATCAAGGTATAATCAACCCATAGCTGACCCTCAAGCACACTTTCATTGTAAAACAGGAGATTTCCCATCCTTCTTCTCTAGGGAATTTGTGTACCTGAATATGTGCCTTTGAGATTGCAGCACAGCTTTTCAGTAGGCCACAAGAGCTCCCTGGATAATGAATAAGGAAGATTTAAGAAGAATTTATGCCTTTGAATTGTGATAGTGACGAAAAATCTTGAATGAACTTCCCAGAGTAAATCTGTCTAAGCGGAAGTACATTTAGAGTGCTCTTAGAGGCGAGGATGATGAAAGTTGGTCTAACTCACTTTGAGTAGGCTATGAACCATCAGACTTACCAAACAAGAGGCTTCCAGCCCACATCTGATTGTTAACTAAATCCAGCCGACCAATCAGTTTACACTAGGTTGTGAACAAAACAAAACAAAACAAAACACCAGCATCCAAACAAATCAAAACAACCTACCCTCCAGAATCCAACTGCTTCACACAGGATTCTGCAAGCCAGAAGTTTAGTCAGGGCCCAACCAGCTTTTAACTACAAAATCCAACCCACCAGGTCCTGATTGAATTAATTAATTTCTTTCACCAAGTCCATACTTATTGACTACAATTCCTTCTTCCTTGTTTCTAGCCTTTACATTCCTATCGCCAATTATCACTAAAGCTTCTTGATTGTATATTTGGCAATTTTGGACTGCAAGATTGGGAAAAATTTTTCAATTTCCTTATCTTTGGTTTTATCTATAGGAGCACATATTTAAATAATAGTCATATTAACAGGTAGTCCATGTATGCATATGGGTAACATCAAATCACTCACAACATTGTACTTCAGAATAGAGCTTGAAATTGTCTTTTTAACTATTAATGTAATGCCACTCTTCTGTTTTTCATTCTCAGCAAAGTATACCATGTGGTCAAATGTATACTATATCATCTTACTAATACCTAGAATGTTGATGTTCATGAGTTGCAGTTTATTTTTCACAACAACTAACTTTTCTAGCTTTAACAATACTCATATCCGATACATTCCACATTCCAACTATTAAAGAGGTTTTGCAATTGTTTCTTCTCATTTTATTTGACTTTCAATTGGGCTCCACCTCTAGTACTATAACTATCCTTGTTCTTCTATTGTTCATTGGTTTTTAAGAGGCCTGCTATTTTAGAAATGATTGGCTAGTCCTATTTTTTAGTTTGTCTTTATCTGGGAGGTATGCTGAAACCTGTCAGCCTTGGGTGACCCTTCTGGCACAGCTTTTACCATCACGGCAACTCACAAGTTACCTCCGTATAGCAGACTAACCTATAAGTTTGTTTTATGTTTGGTTGATTGGGTTTTATTTGTGTGTGTGTGTGTGTGTGTGTGTGTGTGTGTGTGTGTGTGTGTGTGATTTTTAGTTTGTTGGTATTGGTTTTTTGGGTTGGTTTTTCTTTCCTTGTTTTTTTCTTTTAGAGGTCCAACACTTATCTGTCTGTTTGTTATACTGGAGGAATGATCTGCATATTGCCAATTAGAGTTTGTTGTTGTTAGCTGTCAAAGAGTCAACTCCGAGTCATATTGTACAACAGCTCCGAACCCTGCTCTATCTTCAGCCAATTTAATTGTCACTGACACACCTACCGCCATTACCCTTGTAATTGAGTCGATTCATCTCATCCAGGGTCTTCCTCTCTTGCACTGACTCTCCACCATTCCAAGAATGATGTTCCCCTCCAAGCAGTGGTCCCTCCTTACAATATGTCCAAAGCATATCAGCCAGAGCTTCAAAATCCTTGCCTCTAAGGAGCAGCATAGTTTCACTCTCTTCTGAGACAGACCTGCTTGTTTTCTGGGTCATTCATGGTATGATCAATACTCTTCTCGACTAGCACAACTCAAAGGCATCAATTCTTATTCTATAATCTTTAGTCATTGTCCAGCTCTCTGACACATAGCAAGTGATTGTGAAGACCATGGCTTATAGTTTGTTGTTGTTTTGTTGTTGTTATGCGCAGCTGAGTTGCCTGCGACTCATAGTGACCCTATGTACAACAGCCCTAAACCCTGCTTTATCCTGTGGCAATATTTTTGTTTCTGACACAACTACCCCCATTACCCCAGTGACTGAATCAATCTATCTCATCGAGGATCTTCCTCTCCTGCGCTGTCCCTCCGCTCTCCCAAGAATGATATCCCTCTCCAAGGACTGATTCCACCTTGTAACATGTCCAAAATATGTCAGACAAAGCTTCAGAATCCTTGCCTCCAGGGAACAGCCTGGTTTCATCCTCTCCAGGACAAATTTATTTGTTCTTTTTGTAGTCCATGGTATATTCAATTCCTTTCTTCAGCACAACAGCTCTATTGCATCAACTCCCCTTCTACCATCTCTAGTAATTGTCCGGCTCTCTGATGTATAGCAAGTAATTGCAAAGACCATGGCCTGTATCAGACACACCTTAGTCTCCAGACTGATATCATTTCTCTTCAGTACTTTGAAGAGGTCTCTGACAGCAGACTTTCCCAATGCAATTTGCCTTTTCATTTCCTAACTGCTGGTACTACAGTTTAGGGATATATAAATTTGCTTTGTCTTTGAAATAGGTTGGATTGACACACTTTCTCTAACAACAGGCTAGAGTATGGCAAAGATCATACAGATGGCACAGAGGAGGGCATGGTTTACATCTGTTGTCTATAATGTCACTAGTGTTGGCTCAAAGGCACATAACAACTTCATACCTGTGTGTTTTTTGTTAGATATCATAGAGAAAATTCCGATACAGAGAAGCCATATGTAAATAGAACAGAATACTGCCAACTCCTGCCCTGTCTTCACAATCTTGAGCCCATTTTAAGAGTTACAGTGCTATTTTGTCTCACTGACAGTCTTTCTTATTTTTGCCAATTTGTCTACCCTCTATTTAATGGGTTTAATGTCTTTTTTCAGGGACTGATCTCTCCTGATAATATGTTCAAAGTATGAGCATTAAAGTCTCAATCACTCTTGCTTCTACAAAGTATTCTGTCTTCACCTTGTCTAAGACAGATTTGATTGTTTTTCTAATTGTCCATGATATATCCAATGTGTTTTGTCAACATCATAATTCGAATAAAAGAATTCTTCTTTTGTCTTCCTTATTTTTTGTCCATCACTCATACACTGGGGAGAGACTTAACGTGAGCTGAATCCGGACTCGGGCTGCTTGAGACATAGCAGGTTTGAGGGCTCAGGGCAATTATGGTGTTCTTTGGGCCCCATGTCCAAAGACATGGTCTGGGTCGGCAGAGCAGACATGCCAGATGAATTGGGGATCTGGCGGAAGGATTTTGTCAGCATTTGGACGTGCCAGCTTGCTTAAATCCCGAAGGGCCCTCAGGCCTGCCACCCTCGGGCCAGTCTTTCATTGTTTTTGTTCAGACATTCCTCTAGGTAAATAGCCCTGGTGTGCAAGTTGCCATACAGCGGTAACTTGTGGTTGCTGTGAGGCTGAACACTGTGACACTGATGTGTCAAATGTGCTAATTAATGGCTGGTGACTCAATGCGGACGGAGAGTGGGGTGGAGTTCCCCGATTGAAACAAGCTTGGAAGGAGGAGTGCCATCCACTTCTGTAATAGCTTGCCTCTGGAAACCCTATGAACCTGGAGAGAAGATGAGAGACACCCAAGCATTAAGGATCGCTATGAGTCGCCTGCAACTAGATGGCACTTAACAACAACATACACATGTGAGGCTATTAAAATACCATGCCTTGGATCAGGCACACCTTAGTCGTCAATGTGACATCTTTACTTTGCAACTTTAAAAGAGACCTTTTAGTCCCACCACCTCCATCCACCTGCAGTCCACGGACACCCGGGGCTGTCCTTATGCAGTGCAGCCTATTTGTTGACATCAGTACCCACCTCTGTGCTCTGGCCTTTTTAAGGATCCTTGTGCTTTTATTTTTGTTTCTGTCTTGCCTGTTAAGCTCCAAATATTTAGGCGAGAGTGTTTGTTTTGTTTGATTTTAATGTGCTAGTTCCAAGGTAAGAAATTCTTAAAAGATCAAGAATGAAATAAGGCTTGTGATGAAGTTGTTGTAGATTCTACAGAATATGATTTTTATCTTTTACCTAGTGAAATAATTAATCAAAACATTACTGTTTTCATTGGAAATGGTGTGGTGATTCATTTACCTGGGTTGTTTGAAGAAGCTGAGAAAAATGTTTTTTTAAAAAAAAAAGGAATACGTCTAGAAATTTGAAGGAAAAGACCCTCATCATATCAGGCAGAGCTCATACTGTATTTGATTTTCATCAAGCAGCTAATGAAATTCAACAACAACAAAGAAAAGAGCAAATAGGGAAGAATTGGAGCACCATAAAAAGCACATTAATTTAACTAATTCTTCCAAAGATGCTCAGAGTGGGCTTCAGATGTATGATCTTGTCTCTGACTTTGATGGCTTCTCCGAGAGGTTCAAAGTTCTAGCTAATCAGTACAAATCCATACACCCTAGTTTGAGAAGATACACTGAAGGTGAATTATAAAAATATAAGGATTTTTATATGGAAGAGTTAAACCAACAGTGAGAGATGGTGTTTATTTCCTACATAAGCATGGACCACAAAAGAAAATCTTGGTAGAAGGTGCAAATCCAGCACTGCTTCATATTGATTTTGGGGCTTATCCTTTCATAACCTCTCCAAATTATATTGTTGGAGGTGTCTGCACTGGTTTGGATATGCCCCCTAAAAATGTGGGGGAAGTGTATAATGTTGTGAAAGCATACATCACCAGTGGAGACGGGTGGCTTTCCTACAGAATAGGACAACAAAATTGGGAAATTATTGCAAACAAGGAGCAGAGAATTTGATGCAATTACTGGAAAGAAAAGACGGCTAGACTTGTTTTGCTCAAATATGCTCACTTGATTATTGGATTTACTGTGTTGGCACTTGGAAAGTTGACTATTTTGGACATGTGTACAGGATCAAATTTGTACTTAGAAGTTAGATGGTGAAATCATACTTCATTTCCCAGCCAACCAGTAAGTCTTAAAAAAAATAAAGTTCATAAGACTCTACCAGGATGGAACACAGATACATAAAATGCAAGGAATCATCTGTCAATGAACAAAATTAGATTCAATTTCTTAATGATGAACTTTAAAATCCAGTGCAAAATTCAGAGGATCTATGATTCAGCTCTTTTAAAAATTTCCAGTGACACAAAACACGCTTCTGAAGATAAGAAAAAAAGACCTTCATAGACATTTCACTTACGATCTGAAAATTCAAGGATAAAGACACTGAAGTGAGTTGTAATCCCTGCAGTTATCTACAGCTTCTTCAGCTGGATGACTGTTGTGGAAGTTAATTTTGGCATTTTCCAGTGTCAGCTTCTGTTAGCTGCCATAATTGTCTAATCATTCATTGCTCCTGCTGCTCATGGTGCCGCATTTATTTTTAATAATCCATGTTGTTTGTAAATGGAAATAAAATTATTTTCAATGTAGTTTTTCTTTATTATTAACATTGTATGTTCATAGGGTTGTGCCCTCTGTTGGATGGTAAGAACAACTAATATAGTTTGGCCAATATTTTTTTTACTTTACATTATGATCACCCAATTTTGTCGCTGTTGTTAGAAAAAAGGAACAGATAGAAGTTCTGTAAATTTTTTAAAATGCTATACATTCTTTTAAAATTATGAACTGTTTCTTTTCTATTGAGACCATCCCAAAATTGAGCTTTGTAGGGGAGGAAGCAGTTATAAATTATTTAATTTGTACAGAGTACAGAACTTTTTTATCTCTGTAAATTATTTAATAAATTGTGCAAAATGTTCAAAGAAAAAGGTGTCCCCCACAGAAATATTCTAATTTAAGAAAAAAGAAAACTCATTAAAAGACCTGTTGTGATATTTGTTGAATATTTCATTTCAGATACTAACTTGGGCCAGTGGAGGAGAGATCATTATTTGACAATTAGGTTTGGTTTAAATTAGATGCCACTTAAATTTATTTTATTATATCAATAGCTGGTTAAAAATAACCAAATATTTCTAGTAAAACCTAAACAAAAACCAAAATCACTTTGCAGGCGATTTGCTCAATGGAGTACATCAGTTGATTTTTTTGGCTGCTGCTTCCATGGAGTTTTATTGTAGACCCAACTAAAATTAAATCTTTGACAACTTCAATCTTTTCCCAGTTTATCACAATGTTGCTTATTGAACCAATGTGATGATCTTTTTTCTTTATCTGAGGTATAATCCATTCTGAAGATAGTACTTTTTAACCTACACCAAGCCCACTTTACATTCAACAACTAAAGTTGTACCATCCACATATTGTAGGTTGTTAATGAGTTTTACACACTGAAGTTTGGGAATCACAAAATAATCTATCTTGATCAAAAAAATATGAGATATTCTCTCATCATTGTTATAAATACTAGATATACACACAGAGAATTATGTCTTGTTCATGGCTGTTTGTTTATCATTGAGAAAAATATCTGATGCATAGGACATAATAAATAGATGTTTTGGAAGCAGGAGTGGCATCCACTTTTTAAACAACATGCCTCTCAAAACTATATGAACTTTGATAAATGATGACTGTTATAGAAATGCTTCAGGCCTTTTGTTTACGGGTTTACCAGGAGTTGTGCTCAACTCAAAGACAACAATAACAACAAATATATATGTTAAATAAACTAATGATAGTTTATCATTAGGAGTATTTAATCACAGTTTGAAGCATTCTTTTTTCTGTTCTCTCAAAAGCATCTTTACATGAAATATAAAGGAGGGAAATTGAAATAAATGGCATATAGATAATATGTTTGATTTGAGAATTTTACTTAATTAAAAGCATTACTTTGCTAGTTTTTACTTCAATTTATGAATTGAATTGTGTCCCAGAATATATGGCCTGAAATCCTAACATCTGTGCCTGCAAATAGCAGTCATTGTAATACTATGGATAATGGCTTGGCTGCTAACCAAAATATCAATGGTTCAAATCTGCCAGCCATGCTTTAAGAGATTTTAGCCTTTGCAATTTTTTAAATAATCTTTGTAATATCACTGTTGGTAAGATTACGAAATGGTACAACCACTCTGAAAGTCTAGTTTGGCATTTCCTCAAAAAGTTCAACAGAGAAATTCCACTGATTAGCATATACCCTGAGAAAATGGGAACTGATGCACAAATGGAGATTTATACACCAAGATTCATAACAGTATTAGTCACCATCTCAAGAACATGGAAACAGCCCAAAAGTGCAACCACAACTGAATGGATTGAAAAATTATGGTACATTCACATGATGGAATACTATGCAGTATGCAGGAGTAATTGTTTTGAAAATTACTGCCTAACTCGGGAGAGACTGGAGAGCATTGTGCTAAGTGAATTAACTCAGTCCCGTAAGGCTAAATACTGTATAAGACCATTATTGTATAAACAGAATGATAACTAGTAAATTGTTTATGAGGATCCAAGGAGGAAAGGGTAGGAGCAGAGGGGTGGGGATGAACAGGAGTGTAATCATAGGATCGCACAATTTGATGGACAGATGGATAAAGGAAATGAGAAAGATCCAGTGTGAAAAACAATGTGTATGCACTTTGTAAGTAAACTAGTATAAAATAAAAATTTTATTTAAAAAAAATTACAGCCTTGAAAACACTATAAAGAAGGCCCATTCTGTCCTATGTGTTCATTGGATGCCAGAACTAACCACATGAAAATCGTTTTAAATGTTTATTTGGTATCTGATCTGTGGGTATGATTCAGTTTAGAAATAATGAATTTTCTTTCAATGCCTAAATGAGATTATAATGATGATACGTTACAATCTGAATTAGGAGAAAGAAATATACGAACCAAACAAACAGGCACAGAGATGCTTGCAGGAAGAAGAGAACTACCATGTGAGGACTGGCTACAAGATAACAAAGTCCAAGGAACCATAGAGCGCGCAAGTCTATTGAAACGTGGATTTTTACTTTCAGCTTCAAAAACTGTGACGTAACAAATTTATTTCTTTAAAGTAACTCATTTCTGGCACCATTTGACCAATATAGAAAAATACTTCGTAGCACTGTTGTTGTTGTCACATGCGACACATAGCGACCCTACGTACAAGAGCCCTCAACCCTGCTCTATCCTGTGTCAATTTTACTGTCTCTGACATATCTACCCCCTTTGCTCTAGTGACTGAATCAATCTGTCTCATCAAGGGTCTTCCTCTCCTGTTCCGTCCCTCCACCCTCCCAAGCATGATGTCCCTCTCAAAGGACTGGTCCTTCCTTGTAACATGTCCAAAGTATGTCAGACAAAGCTTCAGAATCCTTGACTCCAAAGACTAGCCTGGCTTAACCCTCTCCAGGACAAACCCTTTTGTTCTCCTAGTAGTCCACGGTATATTCAATATTCTCCTCCAGCACCACACCCAAAGGTATCATTTCTCTTCCTATCATGCCTCGTCAATGTCCAGCTCTCTGACTCATAGCAAGGTATTGCAAAGACTATAGCCTGGATGGGGCACACATCTGCTGAGAGAATTTGGCACTTTTGATTTTTTTCTGATTCCAGATCTTTTCACATTTCATTATAATACTTTGTCTTCCTGCCCTTTGAAATCTTCTGTTCAGCTCCTTAATTTCTTGATTTATTCCTTTAGTTTGGTTTCTCAGAACTCTAATGCACTATTCAGAGTCTCATCTGACATCCATTGTGGTCTTTTCTTCCTTCTCTGTCTGTAACGACATCTTTCTTTATCCATTGATGATACTCTTGACATCCTCCCACAACTCATCTGGTCTTCATACATTAGTGTTCAAGGCTTCAAATCTGTTCCTGTGATGGTTTTGAAATTCAAGTGGGATAGGTCAAATTTTGGTTCACGTGGATTTGATTTCATTTTCTTCAACTTCAGCTTGAACTTGTATATGAGCAGTTGGTGGTCTTTTCCACAATCAACACCTGGCCTAGTTTTCACAGTTGATATTGAGCTTCTCCAGCAATTCTTTCTATTGGTGTAATCTATTTGATTCCTATGCATACCTTCAGGTGAAATCCATGTGTATAGCCTGTGTTTGTGTTTCTTAAAGGTAACTAAAATACTTAGCATCATGAATATTTTCAGTGAAAGGAGGAATTCTTATCTAACAATTAATTATTTTGGAGTGTTTCTGAAAACTCTAAAAAAAAAAATAAAACAACCCCATTTTAAAGAAATCCATAGACCTTTGTGGGAGGTTTTTGGGGTGCTTTGGGTTTTGCTTGTTTTGGGTTTTTTCAGACTTGTTTAAGCTTGTACAGCATGGACAAAGACTTTCACACATTTCTATAAAATTCATATCAGAGGAAAGTTCATCAACAACCTGCGTTATGCAGATAACACAACTTTGCTTGGTCAAACTGAAGAGGACATGAGGTGTTTGCTGCTGAAGGTCAAGGAGTTTAGTCTTTAACATAAATTGAACTCAACATCAACATCATTGGGACTATTTGCAGCTTCATGATGGACAGAGAAGAGATTGAGATTGCTGATAACTTCAGCTTGCTAGGTTCCACAATCAACACTCTTGGCACAAGTGTCAAGAAACCAAAAGGCTAATTACTTTGGGACTGTAAGCTGTCAGGGAAATTTCTATAGTAATGAAGAGTAATGGTGTCAGTCTAGAGACTAAGGTGCCAGGAGAACAAACAGGATGAGATGGCTTGATTCAGTGACAGATCCAGGCCATGATCTTTGCAATTGCTTGCTATGCATCAGAGAGCTGGACAATAACTAAAGTTGATAAGAGAAGGATTGATGTCTTTGAGTTGTGGTGCTAAAGAAGAGTGCTAAACATACCATGGACTGACCAAACAGGTGTGTCCTAGAGAGGGTGAAATCAGGATACTCTCTCGAGGCAAGGATTAGGATTTTGAGGCTCTGTCTCAGATAGTTTGGGCATCTGGCCAGGAGGGATAAGTCCTTGGAGAGGGACATTATGCTTGGAAGAGTGGAGGGAGAGTGTAGGAAGGGAAGATTCAGGATGAGATGGTTTGACTCAGATACTGAACCAATGAGATTAGTTCTGTTGGAGACAATGAGATTAGCATAGGATAGGGCAGCTTTCATACCTGATGTACATAGGTTTGTTATGAGTCGAAGGCGACTCGATGGTACATAACCACCACAACAACAAGGTTATTGTGAGGTGACCAAGACAAAGACATTCCTCTAGGTCTTATAGCCCTGGTGTACAAGTTGCCATCCCGCAGCCACTTGTGGTTGCTGTGAGGCTGAACACTGTTACACGGATGTGTCAAATGCGTTAATGGTTGGCTACCCAACACGGACAGAGAGTGGGGTGGAGCTCCCTGATTGAACAAGCGTGGAAGGAGGAGTGGCGTCCACTTCCATAATAGCTTGCCTCTGGAAACCCTATGAACTTGGAGAGAGGATGAAAGGCACCTAAGCGTCAAGGACTCTCCTTCATAGGGTTGCTATGAGTCGCCTGCGACTCGATGGCACTTAACAACAACAACAGGTACTATAAAGAATCCTTATTTCCCAGAAAAGAAATTGAGACTCAGAATATTTGGATCTCTTGCTCAAATCCATTTCCTTAATAACTGATAGAGCTATGGCCATAACTAGTAGTCAGTTTATGAGAAATAACATTATAAATAAACATGAATATATATGTAGAAAGAGAGAGAGATGAATATATATATAGATAGATGATTATATATAGATGAATAGATATACGAATATTTATGTGTATGTGTATATATACACACACACACACACATATATCTACCTACCTTTATTACAACTTGTCCACTCCATTGTCCATGGTTTCAATCTTAGTTGAGGTTTTCTTCTTTTATTTTTTTCTCTTTACATTTTTCTCCAACTACCCAACTCTTCACCCTGAAAATGTGTTTACAAACTACTATTGCTTCTGTTAGGTGCCATCGAGTCAAGTACAACTCATAGTGACTCTATGAACAACACACCTGAAACTTTATTCTATCCTGTGCCAAATTCATCATCTCTGATATACTTGAGCCCATTTCTGCAGTCACCAAACCAATCCATATCATTGGTAGTCTTCCTGTCTTTCACTTACCCTGCCCTTTTCCAATCATGAGATTCCTTTCTGAGGAGAGTCATGACTATAGCCTTATACCTCTAACTATGTGATCTTAATTGTCTAGGGACCCCAGTTGCTGAAATCTTAAATTCATCACAATGAGGCTTTGCATTTCCTTACATTATACCTAATAATGACTAAGCATGGTGAAGTACTGGACACTGTGTCTGAAAGGTAACTTTGTACGGAGGATTCCTCAGTAGCCGCACTGAGTGCTCCTAAGACGGCACAGAAGTCGCAGATGCTTCTACCCAGCAGCCTTCCTTCCCTCCTCACTTCACTCACGGTCAGATTTTATACCAGGTAGGTTTGGGGTTTTAAAAAATTTTTTTTTTACATTTTGTACTAATTTATTTACAAAATTAAAATACAAATTTGAACAACTTATTTCAATTTTCCTCAACCCCCTACCCATCAAATTGTACAACCCCATGATTAATCCCTTCTCACCCTACATATCCTCATCCCTTTGCTTCCAAATCCTTATACTCATTCTACAATAATGGTTTTATGCAATATTTATCATGTGGGACTGAGTTAGTTCACTCTGCATAATTCCTTCCAGTCCTCCTGAGTTAGGTAATAATTTACACAATCATTGCTCCTTCATGCTGCATAGTGTGAATGAGCCATAATTTTTCAATCCATTCATTTGTGGTTGGACATCTGGGCTGTTTCCATGTTCTTGTGATGGTGAATAATGCTGCTATGAACACTGATGTACAGATCTCAGTCTGTGCCTCAGTTCTCATATTCTCAGGGTTTATTACAAAAATTCTTTATCCATTCATAGTTGCACACATTATGAGCATCTCTGTGTCTTTGAATGAAGGGAATAATGTGGTAAAACAAATAAACAAAACTGATTTTAAATCTTTTAAATAATTTAAATTGTGATCCTTCAAAAAGCCTGAAAGCAGGAGTGGCGTCCACTTCCGAAATGGCTTGCCTCCAGAAACTCTATGAACAATGCTCAGGCCTTTCGTTCCTAGGGTCGCTATGAGTCATCTACAACTCGACAGCACCTAATAACAACAACAGCAACAAATAATTTAAGTTGTGATCCTACAAATATAATGGTAAAGGGGCGGATCTAGAAGAATTGAAAAGTAGAAAGTCAGATATAATTCGTATTCAGTGTAGCTGATTTTAGTCGAGGAAGGGAGAAAGGGAAGAAGACAATCAGAAGAATTGACACAGTGACTTCAGCAATGGGTTCAAGTTTGTCAGGGATTCTAAAGATGCTATAGAATAGGAAAGGGTTCAGATCTACTGTTCATAGGGTTGCTATGAGTGGTATTCAACTTAATAGCACTTGTTGTTGTTGTTCTTGTTGTTATGTGCTGTCGAGTTGCCTGCAATTCCTAGTGACCCTATGTACAATGACTTTGAAGCTTGCCCTGTCCTGAGCCAGTCTCACTGATTTCAACATATCAAAAGTGATTGCCCTAGTTACTATATCAATCCATCTCATCCAGGGTCTTCCTCTCCTGTGCTGTCCTTCCCCCCCTTCCAAGTATGGTGTCCTTCTCCAAGGACTGGTCCCTCCTGGCCACATGCCCAAAGTGTATGAGATGGAGCTTCAAAATTGTAGCCTCCAAGGACAAACTTGGTTTCACTCTCTCCAAGACAGATCTATAACATATCACAATGACATAATCCCCTCTACTTATTACCATCATGTTAGGACAAGCTCAGAGCTAACCCTATAGTAGGCTTTTGTAATATTTAAATCACATGGGAGGAAATTGCTTATCTTTCTCCCATGGACTCATCAGTGGATGAGAAGAGCCTTTTTGGGTTAGCAGCACAAATCCTTATAGACTCTTTATTATTTAGAATTAGTCTAGAGAATGAAAGTATCTATGTGATTTGATTTAAATTCATTAACAACTTTGTCCCTCACTCCCACCACCCCCCAGAGGCTTTCATCCCTAGTGTGTGTATTAAATGTCACAATTAAAACTTTCACCCTGCAAAGCTTTTACTCTTGATATAATGCACAGGCATAATATTTATTATTTATTTTGTTTAAGTTATTACTTTAATAAACATTGCAGAAATACCTTTCTCAGGGCATAGTATTTTCAATTGAAGTCATATTTCTAGGCAGTAATGTATCTCTACAGTAAAAATCTGCATGGCTTACAATCAGGAAGGGTGTACACCAGAGATGTATCCATTCTCCATACCTATTAAATCTGTATGTGAAGCAAAGAATTTGTGAAGCTGGATTCTATTAAGAAGAATGTGTCACCAGGATCAGAGGATGATTCACTAACAATCTATATTATGCAGATGACACAATTTTGCTCACTAAAAGTGAGGAAGATTTAAAACACTTGCTACAGAGCAACAAGGACTATAATCTTCAGTATGGATTACATCTACACATCAAGAAAATAAAGGTCCTCAGCACTAGCTGACAAGCAACATCATGGTAGATGGAGACAGGATTAAAATTGCCAGTGATTTTATCTTGCTTAGATCATCAATAAACACCGTTGGTACCAGCAGTCAGTAGAATTGGGAGATGTATTACATAGAGTAAGTTGGTTGTCAAGTATCTCTACAAAACACTGAAGACCAATGATGTCAATAAGAAAGAAACAGGCCATGGTCTTTTCAATCACTTGTTAATCATCTGAGAGATGGACAATAAAAGAGAATAATAAAAGAAAAATTGATGTTTTGATTATGGTACTGGAGTACTGAATATCCCATAGACTGCCAAAAGAACAAACAAAAGTGAAGCCAGTGTGCTCTTTGGAGACAAAGATGGGGAAATGTTGTTATACTTGGGACATGTTGTTGTTGTTGTTATGTGCCTTCGAGTCG
>NW_006399784.1:980020-985079 GCF_000299155.1 Elephantulus edwardii | reverse complement strand
TATACTTGGACCAGGAGGCAGTCATCAGAACAGAGCAAGGGACATGTTGTTAGGAGAGGTTATTCCATGGAAAAAGACATCATGCTTGTTAAGGTAGAGGGCCAGTGAAGAAGAAAAAGACCCATCATGAGATTATTATGAGGACAGAGCCCCCTCCTGCTCCTGAGAAGAATTCCCAAATGAGGAGGAAATAAGGCAAGTAAGGGAGGACAAAGACCGCAATTTTGCAAAAATTTAAATTTCTTATCAACCTGTGCTGCAGACAGTTGCCACATATGCCTGAATACATGCCCCTCTCCCCTTCCCAAGAACTGTAAAAAGCTGACATCAGCGTCCACCTTGTAAATTCCTGCCACCCTTTCCCACTGCTCTTTTAAAACCACCAATGAGAAAGTCCTTATCCATTTTCCTATAAAAAGCCTAATCCAAAGCAGCTCAGGGAGCTTCAGCTATTTTGGACATCTGTCCCTGAAAAGCCCTTCCTTTTTCTTTTAAATTGAGATGTTTGGGTATTCGTTCTCTCTGCTGGATCTTGTCTCCCTGCAACAGACAGACAGAGTGACTGTAGAAATGGATTTAAGAATGTCAGAGATGATAAGGATGGCACAAGCTAGAACAGAGTTCAGGGTTTTTGTTCACAGGCTCACTCTGAGTCGTACTTGATGGCACCTATACTATAAAGTTAATTGGAACATAACATTCGTTTTCTACTGTAAATTCTCATTAGAAAAAAAAATAATAATGTGTAGGTCAGCTGAAAACATTTGACACCTCAGTAGCTGAGGTGTGTGTTGAGAAGAACTACTAGTGATTGGGGGGACTCTGAGGAAACTATGTAGGAAAGGAAGGGCAAGAATACAGAGCATGATTTTGCACAGGTTGTAATTACTCATAATTTATAAATACTTTATCAACTAAGAAAATACTCAGTAGCAAACACAAAAAAAGCAAAGTTCTTACCAAGAATAACTTAAACAAATAATTTAACCACAGGCAACGAAAATTCCAAAAATAATTAAATCTGTGCTAGTTCAGAGGCCCTCAGTGAGTTAAAAATCCTTCTACTCAGTCATGTTTAAATTATCTGCTTTCATTTTGTAGTTGTCATCTCATAATCATAGCATGAATGTTGCAACTCCAGATTGTGTCCACATTGCAGGCAGGAAGAAAAAAGGAAAAGAGGTATGCCAGTATAGTTTATTTGTATAAGTAAAATCTGACCTACCTGAAATCCATTGCATCATAATTGGAATTGAGTCACATTACCCATCCTAGCTGATAAGTTACTCATAGAAAGGTGTGTATATTTCAATCCAATGACACATACAAAATTAAAATTTAATCATCTCTGATAGTCAAATGTCAATACATGTTTAATAGAAGCCTTCACATAATTTTTCTTAGTATAATGGAGTAATAACATATTAGCTGTTATCTCCTGGTTCTTTCTCTTTGTGTTTTGTTTTACAGGCCCATCAATATCAAAATTATGAAAAGCATAAAAAGGAATGTTTCATAAAACTACGATTCTATGTTATTTATGCAATATTTTTTAGAAAAAGCTTGTAATTTAGCTCTCAGATTTATGCTTAGATGTAATGATGTTATACCTGCTCACATTTTCCTGAATTGCTTTATCAGTTGTATGCAATGGCATTTTCTCTTTGTCTTATGTAAATGAGTTTTCTTCATTGTCTTGAACTACTTTAATAATTTCTTTCCACAAGAAAGCTAATAATGTTGCTCTGGAGTTCTCAAAGCCTTCTGTGAACATCCAGGACCCTCCTCCACATTGCTAGGAATGGTGCCAGGGTTCCTGTTGTATATTCAGTTACATCTGCTCCTTTTACACATTTGGGATACCAGGAACACAGATGTTCTTGGCTTCCAGCCATTTCCAGCCTGGTTTCCTCTGCAAGTAAATTTTTTCATTAGACATTTATCAGAGTGTGTTACTTGCCGGTTGTTTCTCACCCTGACTGCCAGATCACCCTTACTTTGGCAATTACCCTGTTGTTCTAGTAGTTCTAGTTTTGCTTCCTTTTTCCCCCTTAAGTTACCACTTGAGGAGCTATGCAACTAAAGGTCCTCAAGTTCCTCCTGAAAGAGAAGTATAGCTGAGACAAGAAAACTTTGGCTCTGTAATGAAAGAATCTTGTAAGGAATCATGAAATCTAAAGATAAAAACATGAAATAAATAGTACTGATGTTGTAACCGGGGTAATGAGGGTAGTTGTGTCGGAGGCAGTGAGATTGGCTCAGGATAAGGAAGGGTTCAGAGCTATTGTGCACAGCACGCTGAGTCACGCAGCACATAACAACATACACCCTTATAACTCTTTCCCCTCATCTGACCCAATGCAGTGTTCATTATCTATCTACTCTTTATCTACTCTCCCGCCAAACTCCCATGTCAGTCCTATTTTATAGCAGTGGTGTTATGTTCTTTTTGTGACTGAGATAGTCACTTAGCATAATATCTTCCAGCCTCACCCATATTTATAGTTCATTGTTTTTCAATGCAGCATAATATTCCATTATGTGAACGTACCAGAGTTTTTCTATCCATTTTTTTGTTGTTGTTGAAGAGCAGTTGAACTGCTTCCATGTCTTCACTATTGTAAATAATGCAGCAATAAACATAGGTGTGCATACATGTTTTTAAAAAGTGCTGATGTTGACTTTAGAATACCGAATAGTATAATTGTTGCCAACCTTTCAAATAATAGAATACAAATTGTATTCATATCTGACCAAAAAAAGCATCTGGGGATGTTATTAAGTTTACTGATTTAAAGTTTTGCCCCAGATTTGCTAAACCCCAATGTCATGGAAAGAAACTAGGAATCTTTATTTTTAAGAAGTTATTTTGATTAAAATTTCAAGAAGTATGGTCATATTTGAATGTTCAGTGGTACCACAGAAGAAGTCAAAACTGAAAGTTTGTTCTTGAAAACAGAGTTCAGGTCATTGCTCCATGTATAATATAAACAAGGAAGAATAGCTATTGTATATAGAGATTTCTCCCCTTGGAGATAAGTCTTAAGAGGTTTTTTATTACTTTCCCCCCTCACATCATATCAAATGAAAGATTGATTGGACGCAAAATAAAAGGGAAGAAAGAATTTGTCATAAAAGTTTTTCAGGAAGGAAAAGAAAATCCCAAAGAAAGAATTAAAATGGCCTTACACTTGAGTGAGCAAACCCTGCTGATCAATACGCTTGTTCCACAGTAGACTAAAACTTCCCGCCACAGGACATCTCACTGCAGGGGCAGGTACATGGGGCCAAACACAAAGGGTGGGGTTTCTGTGAAAGGACTAGAGGTGGGATGCATGGGGAGTCCAACCCTGAGGAGGGAAATCTGGTCTTTAATCCTTTTCAAAATACTTTCTAGTTGAAATAAAACCCCAATAACAATATTCTGATCCTCCTCACTCTCTCTCAAAATTAATAATATTATTTATTATGGGCAATATGAGAACATCAGTCAACCCCTTAAATTATTTAAATGAAACTATTCCACTTGATCTAGCACTAATGCTCAAATGGTTTTAAGAAGTAATAATAGCTATTGGGGGGATTTTAAATGCAACTTAGAAAATCTCTGCTGGTACCTTACATTCTATTAAACAGAGGGATAGAAGCCTGCTGTCCCCATTATAACTGTAACTCACCATGAGGTACAGAGTCAGTAATATCAACTCTGCTCCCTGTGGAAATCTGCTGAAAGAAAAAAAAAACCAAACTAATATCTTTATATGACTTTCTTAGATATATAAACATCTTTCTGAAATCACAGATTGAAAAAAAATAGTAGAGTAGGTAGATAGATGGATAGGTAGAGAGAGAAAGAGATATATACAGAAAGAGAGATGGGCAGACAAATCTATAGATCATATGTATTAGTAGTTACTTTGACAAAACTGGTAAAGTATGTTTCTTATCTATGAGCTCTTCAGAACTATTCTCAGCATCTCATGAAGAACAATAATTGTATATTGATCTAAGTGTTAACAATGTATCAATGAGGTCTAGAAAAAAAGTCTCCAGGGCAGTAATTGCTCAGTATTGCGATTGTAAGGTACCTTTACTTTATCCATAAAGTTATATAAACAACGACTTGTAAGCATGGGAAGACAAGCATGTTTGCAATCATCTAGAAAGCTGCTAAAGGCAGAGAGCACTCACTTGACAATGTGGACTTTTGACCTTGCAATTCTGCCACTTCCTCTGGATGATTTCAAACACATTGCTAACCCCTCGTGCTTCTTTCTTTATTTTTCCCAAGCTGGTAAAACCGGATCAATCAATATCCCTAAGAAATCCTAAGACAACAGATATTAAATCACTATGCAAGTACAAAGTGTTCTTAGTATGTGTTTAAAAAAAAAAAAGAACAACAAAAAGCCAAAGCCAAAAACCAATAGAGCCTATGATTATTCCCTATCAAAAGAACATTTGCAATAAAAATATTTTTGGTATTTGAACAAAAATAAAATTAGTTCTATTTTCTAACATTTGCATTATGCAATGTATGTTCTTTTGTGACTGAGATATTTCACTCAGCATAATGTTCTCCAGGGTATACTATTTCATGAGTGACATGGGGGTTGGGGAAAATTAAGAAAAGTGGGATAAATAATGCACTGCATTAAAACAGATGAAGGAAAGAACTGTTTAACAGGGATATATAATTAGGTATTATTTTCATGACAACAGTCCAGAATAAGACATGCATAGCAAAGTAGACTGGGAGGGGACAGAGGGAAGGAAACTGTGCAACAATGAAAAAAATTTTTCATTTCAAACAGAAAAGCTAACTGGAGGGGTGGGTGGGAAGGAAAATGTTCAACAATGAATGAAAGGAAAACCAAGTTCTCTGTAAACTTCTGTTAAAATCTCAATTAAAATTAAAAAAAATTAAAAAGTTCTATTTTCCCCTACATATGACATAGATTTTAAATATTAAACCGGGTGGCTCCTTGGAGGCAAGGATTCTGAGGCTCTAGTCTAACATACTTTGGGCATGTTGTGGGGAGGGACTGGTCCTTGGAGA
>NW_006399784.1:964156-969448 GCF_000299155.1 Elephantulus edwardii | reverse complement strand
AGGGTGAAGTCTCTCTCAGGGAGGAGTGATAGGGAATGGCAAAGGACACACTGACAAAGGAGATTAATCAGAACTGGCTTTGACAAGCACTGTGGCAATTAGACAATCAAAACAGACATTTGGGGGGGGTAAGAAGAACGAACTGGGGAGGAGGGTAGAGAAAACAGTGCAACAATGAATGAATGAAAACCCAAAATCTCTGTAAATGTTCATTAAAACTAGTAAAATTTAACTATAATTAAAAAAATGGTTTGAGCTTAACTGTTTCTCTGCATGAAATGATACACTGAGCTATCATTTTAATATAGTTTTTTATAAGTAGCAAATTAATATGGTGACATTTAATAAAAGTATAAAAAGAAAAAATATTGAACTTATCAATTACTTCATTTTACTTGGATCCATAATCAATATCTATGGTAATAGCAGTCAAGAAATCAAAAGATGTGTTACATTTGGGAAAATCTAATATCAAGGACCTTTCCTAGGTGTTAAATAGTAAGAATATCAATTTAAAGACAAATTGGTGTGTGATTTAAGCCATGGCCTTTTCAATTATTTCCAGTACATCTGAAAGTTAGATAGTGAATAAGAATGGCAGAAAAAATAGATGCTATTGGATTGTGGTGTTGGAGAAGGATACTGAATATCCCATAGAATGCCAAGAGAATAAAAATATCTGTCCTAGAGGAATTGCAATTAGGGTGTTCCTGAGAGACAAGGAAGGTAAAATTTCATCTCACTTACTTTGGGCATGTTATCAAGATAGGCCAGGCCTTGGAAAAGGATAACATACTGGGCAAGGTGTAAGGTCAGACAAAGAGAGGAAAACTCCCCACAAGAGAATTGACACAATGTTTGTAACAATGGGTTCACACATGGTGAGGATGGTGCAGGATAGGGCAAGGTTCAGATTTGTTGTTCATAAAATTGCTGTGAGTAGAAGTTGACTCAGTGGAGTTGACTAACAATAACAACACTGCCTGCTTAATAGACCTCAGTGTAGTGTAAATGTAACTCACATGTACACTGGGAAACCAAAAGGGTTAGTTTAAAACTTGACTGTGATATGCACTTTATTACAGTGGTCTGCGACTGAACATGTAATAATATGTCTGAAGTTTTTTTCTCAACCTCTGTTAAGTTCTATTTAAATAAACAGTCTTATCTGCAGAATTTTTGTGATCATGAATAATTACGGTATTATAAACATATGCTTAGAAGGCTTCTTGATGGAACAATGGTTAAGTGTTTGGTTGTTAACTGCCCAGTCTGCAATTGAAATCCACTAGACACTCCATAGGGGGGAAAAAAATCTGGTGACCTGCTCCCTTGAAAACTACAACCTAGAAAACACTATGGGTAGTTCCATTCTTTGCAAAAGAATAGCTATGAGTGAAGATTGATTGGAAGGTTCACCTTAACAACGATCTACTTTGCCACCAGCAAAAGAAACAAACCAAGAATAATTATGATAAGGACTAATGAAAATATGGTTCAGGAATTAAACTGGAGCTTTTTCTTCCTTACCACAAATAAAATATATGCATAAAATATACCAGAGCTTTTCTTACAGGAGAAGCTTCTAATCTGAACCAAGCACAGTAAGCTGATGATAATGACTACTTATAGTTATATATCCCTAATTACCCCATGTTTTACTCCTCAAGTGCCCACATGAGGGTTATGTTTTTACCTCTATGTTTGTATTCTAACCTCATCACAACTTCAATGCATTCCTAAACCTGTCTTTTCTGCCTTACAGTAAGATGATCACAAATAAAACTTGTCTGTTGAGTAATGGCTATTTGCCTCTGATGTAGCCTTTTTTTAAAATGTGGTAAGAAGGTCTGGGGTCACTTTTTAGCATGCTTCATTATCAGAATCGGTACCCTTTTACCTATGATATGTTCTTGTTGGCTATAAGATTCAGAGGGATTGTACCGGGTGTACTGTACACTGACAATTGCCAAGGCTTCTCCATGCTATCAGTAGCCTTTTTTTCCCTTTTTCTTCCTCCTGATAGCATTGTAAGGCTGATTCATATTACCGAGAATCCTAGGTTACAATGACATTCACTTATAGGAGCTATTTTTCAATAAAACAAAGAAAATAATTTTGATAAAATCTTCCTTATAAAATCATGTTTCTCTCTGTGTGTATATATATATATCTCTTGTTAAACAGAGGCAGAAAATATTTCATTAAACTGAAGCAGTTCCTAGATGTTTGTTGTTATTCTTGTTGTGTTCCATCAAGTTGCCTGTGACTCAAAGTAACCTTTTGTCCAGTAGCTCTGAACCCTGCTTATCCTGAGTCAGTCTCACTAACTCCAAAACCTACCTCCATTACCTCAATTATTGTGTCAGTTCATCACATGCAGGGTTTTTCTCTCCTGTGCTACCCGTCTACCCTTCCAAACATGATGACCTTCTCTAAAGACTGGTCCCTCCTGGCCATGTGGCCACAGTATGTGAGGTAGAGAGTAAAAATTCTTGCCCCCCAACAAAGCTTGGTTTCCCTCTCTCTAAGACAGACCTGTTTGTTCTCTTGGTGGTAAATGGTATGTATGTTTAATACTCTTTTTCAGCACCACGCTCACAAACATCAATTATTCTTCACTCATCTATAATCATCACCAAACTCTCTGACGCATAGCAAGTAATTGTGAAGACCATGGCCTGAATCTGGTGCACCATAATCTCTAGATTGACATCATTGCTCTTTAGCACTTTGGAGATGTCCCTAAGAGCAAACTTCCCCAATGCAACTAGTGTTTTTATTTCCTGACTGCTGATACCAAGAGTGTTAATTGTGGAGCTGAATAAACTGAAATTGTTAACAATCTCAATCTCTTCTCCATCTATCATGGTGCTGCCAGTTGGCCCAAATGTGAGAATCTGTGTCTTCTTGATGTTGAGCTTCAATCCGTATTGAAGACTACAGTCTTTGACCTACTGCATTAAGCGCTTCAGGTCCTCTTCAGTTTTGGCAAGCAAGGTTGTGTCATCTGCATAACACAAGTTGTTGAAGAGTCTTCCTCCAATCCTGATGCCACATTCCTCTTCATAAAATTCAGCCTCCCCGATGGCCTGTTATGTGTACAGATTGAAAAGGTATGTACTTGTATATGCATAGTACAAGTAGCTAAATGGTTGGCTAATAGTAGGAAATTTGGCAATTCAAACCTACCCAGGGTCCTCAGAGGACAGACTGAGCAACTTCTAATAGGCCAGTCTTAATACCCCCCGGAGCTACTCTGAACACATGGGGTCACAATGGCTGGAATCAACTCCACAGACATTAATACTAATTAATCCACATGAATAAATACAGATTTAGAGTACATAGTGATGCTTTGAACTCATTACAGACTCAGCACCACTCACAGGCACTGGTTCATAGTGACCCTCCTTTTGGTTTCAGAGTTTTAAGAGAGGAGAATGTTTATGTGTCTTCTGTGGAGCAGCTGGTAGATTTGAACTGCTGATCTTTTAAAGCCCAACTGATAGTACCCTTTTATGTTTTCCTAATTGAGGCGTATGTTTAAAAGTGATTTGCAAGTGTGTATATATCTATACCTCTTGCTTTAAACACAGCTAAGTGTAATTTATGGATAAACATTCTTATAGCTCATCTAACCTACAAATTAATATAGAAGAGTTAATAGACCCTGATAAACTATGAGTTAATTTATTCTTGCTGTCATCTGTATAAATATCGGGAGTCATTTCTGGAGAAAGCCTGAAATGACTTTCTATCTTTTTATTTTCTATTTTGCCTGAGGTTGAACTGCAAAGTCTGTGTGCCCCTGTCACTGGAAGGAAAAGGAATAGTCACTCTTTTATAAATAAGATCACAGTCTTTCTCTCTACATTAGCTTTCTTTTCAACTAAATGGATTATTTTGACCAGCCTAAGTTTAGTAAGAACCAAAATAGCATGAGTTCACTGATCTTTAGTTACTTTAAAGAAGGAAAGAAAAGAAGTTTAGAAATGAAAGAGGCAACTCTTCATTCCATGCATAGATATTGCAGGAATTGGAGGTGAAGAGGACGCAGCTGCATTTCTTAACTTTTGAATGAAAAGCAATTATGCCAAGAGCCTTCATTTTAGATTGTCAGCATGGGCCTGTGTCATACTCGTCCTGACACTCCCAAGCTGAAGATTTTTAAAGGCCTCCTGCCTTTGTCATAGAGACACCTGTCACCAACTACACTGAATCAGCATCTCTAGATGCTGGGAAATACATATTCAACATGAATCTATGTAAGAAGCAACAGTAGGGAGGCGGAAATGCTTCACAATCCTTAAAGGGGGAGAGATTTCAGTCTAAAAAAGAAGCTAAAATTGTGAGGATTTATTTTTTTCAGACTCTAAAATGTACTTCTGATTCAAACTTTATTTGTTTTCAGTGGAGAAACTTACTAAAAAGTCAAGTTCACAAAATAAACTCCCTTAAATATGTTTTAAAATAAATATGCTATTTCTAAATATCTTTTGAAGGAATCTAAAAAAAAAGAAATGAGTTACTAGGTGTGATTTGTGAGAGGATCTCAAAGGTTTCTTTGGGACCATTATTAAAGCAAGGAACAGTTCTGAAGATGTTATTTTTAAATAGAACAATAATATATATTAAATAATCTATAGTTATATACTATATTTTTTTAGGAAATATGGTAAAAGGAAAAGAAACAATGATTCTTAAGAGTGCTGGGAAAATTTGGCAATTGCTACATGTTAAAATTCATTTCCAAATGCATCTATAATTCGTTTCCCCTCTTCATCCTTGCCCTCCTGCTCAGGATCCCATCTATGAGTCAATTGCAAAGGCAGTGCTCATTTCCCACTCACTCAAGCATATCAAGACATTCAATTTATGATTTATAAATCCAAAAGAGACATCCCCCAGAGCTCCAAGTGACACTCAGAAGAACTAAGAATTTTATAGTTCACCAGCTTGGATATTTCTCTAAGGAAAGGCTAATGATTTCTTTATACCTTATTAGCTGTTTGATGATGCTCTTACACAGATGTAACTTGTTAGTCAAATTTGTGTCTTCTAGGTTGCAACACCCCCATGATACATCTTCAAGGATATGAATATGTACGGCCAAGCACAATCAACAAGAGTGCATCTAAATTCCAAAATCAATCTCCATAAAGCCTATGTGTTTCCTACTGCCAAAGGGGCCCTTTAGAGTAGTGAGAGAAGATCTTCACCCTGAAACCCACAGCGTCCCTTTCCAGCAGGAAGTAGCTAAGAGAATATGCCATCCCCTTTTCCTTATGA
>NW_006399784.1:957097-964056 GCF_000299155.1 Elephantulus edwardii | reverse complement strand
AAATGCCCATCTAGTTTTTGTTTTGTTAGGTATGTAACCATATGATGTTGTTGTGGCTAAACCAAACCAAGCCTTTAGCCATCAAACAGTTTCAGACTCATATTGACTTTACACTAGGTTTTTGAGAATGCACCTCTTTATAGGAAGAGATTTTCAAGTTTTCTGCCTCAGAGGAGCTGGTGAATTTGAAATGCTGACCTTTTAGTTGGCAGCCTGATTTGAACTGTGCCACCAGAGCTCTTTGGCTGCAATGAAGTTGGCCTCTGACTCACAGTGACCCTATGCACAGCAGGATAAATGCTGTTTGATCTTATGCCATTCTCATGATTGGTTGCAGACTTGTCCACTGTGATCAACAGGATTTTCTTTGGTTGATTTTCAGGAGTAAACTGCCCAATCTTTCTTCTCAGCCCCCTTGAAATTTGATCCTCACCATAGCAACAAGCGGATTGTTACTATCTAGAAGTATCTCTGCATGAGATATACTAGCTAGGAATCAAATCCAGGTCTCCCACATGGAAGGTAAGAATTCTAGCACAGACCATGGTTCCTAAACATTACACAGCAATCTATACTTTATTCAATATACTTTCCCCAGCAGTTTTTTCCATGCTTCTAAATCAGATAGCCATTCTCTAATTACCCTTTGTGAGCTGACTTTTCCCATCTGACATAATAAAATAATCATGGGTTTCAACTATATCCTGGTTACAGATACAGACACAGGTAACTCGATACAGGCCTCTCTCTGCTTATCCATAGTGAACAGACCAAGAGATGATTATGGAACCATTCTAGCCCCCCTTTGCTTACTCCTTAGAACCTGCTATATTAAAAAGAAGGTTCTCTTTTTGGACAGGGGCTGCCAACAGCCATCTTTCTCCAAACTAGTTAGTACTATGGCACACAGTGCAGTAATTAATGGTCTCATCTCCCAGTGTGCAAGGTTGAGCAGAAAACACATTTCCTGATGGCTGAAATGATTCAGCTTTGTTTTGCTTGATCCCACCTCCCCAGGGACTCACTGCAGCTCCTCCCCTCGCCTATCAGCAGAAGAGATTCTATATGGCCTACTACTTGCACGTTGACTGGTGGTGATAGAGTACATGATTAATTATTAGACTGGGTGACAGTCCTGGGGAAGTCACTGTCTTGGGGCTCCCTCTCCTTATAATAGTAATCTGCAGACAACCACCTTTGTCTCAACAGCAGATTCCATGGTCCCTTTGGTATTCCTTCTTAGCAGTGTCATGGGTATAATTCACAATCTATACATACCCTTTGATACAACTATTTAGCCCATTATGTGAGGAGAACCAATTCATGGAGAAGAGAATGATGAAACAGAAAGATACAAAGGCAAGCAAGAAAAGAACAAGAAAATTAAAGAGGAGAGAGCAAAGAGAATTAGCAGGCTGTTTTGGGCGTGGCTTAAGTTAATATGATTCTAGTATGTTTCATTATCCACACATTTAGACAAGTTTTTACCATCTTATGACAGAAACTCTCTACAGATCATTTCTTTGAGACTCACCTTTCCCTCCATCCAAAGAAAATCTTGGGGTAGATCAGTGCTCCGTAAACTATAAATCTGATTCAAACATATGTTGAAACAAAGAACAACACATTATCTTCTCAAATTATGGTTCCTTCATTTTCACAACCGTACTACAAGTCTAAACAATGACAATGCAAGCCTCACTTCTTCAGAAATGAAATAGAAAAGAGAAGAGAAAAAGAAAAGGAGGACATCGAAGAAGAGACACTTGTCAGCCAGTGCACTATCTGACTGAAATATTCCTTAATGTCTAATGTTCATATTTTTTCCAGGTCAGGGAAAAGGAAAAAAAATCAAAGTAGTCAACTAAAATTCCAGCCAAAAAGAGGTGAGACTAACTATTATAATAATTAAGTCCCGAAAGTGTTCAGACATTTCCTTGATTATGTCAAAATTAAAGTAAAAGTCCTATGAAACACCCTTCAGATCTATGTCATAATCCCATTCGGGTGTCTGACAAACCTTGAGAAGCCAGAGTGACAATTACTGATTTACCTTTCTGTGCTCAAAATGGAAGTTGAAAGTTAAGTGGCAACATAAAGCTAAGCACCTCTGAGACCGAGTTTCAAGTCTTGACTAGACAGAAATGACAGAAAATCATTAAGAACAGAAGGCATTAAAAGGTCAGAAATAAATTGTTATCAAGCACTGTTTGACCATTTCATCAGTCAGAATTTTTTTTCTTTACTTTCAAGATGCATGCAACATTTCCTTATCTCTAGAGATGAATATGATTGTTATTACGATCACACAAACACACTAATATTCTGATTCAGAAAGACTTTATGAAAAAAGAGTCCTTGCAGTAAAATGAGAATATAAATGTTTAGCTTTTTGTTTTTTCATTTTTTAAAAGCAAATAATTATCTTTTCTCCATCTGTCTGGAATGCTACATGGTACAAAAATGCTTTGAAGTTTCTCCTTGGTGGAGGAGAAAGTCAGCAATGTCTCTAGCCTTCCTTAAGGTTCTTGGTGAGACAGACAGCTTAGCTCCAAGTCAAAGTCCCAAAGTAAGCCCACTCTCCCTCATCTCTCTCCATCCAGGTGGTCAAAGATGGTGACTTAAAGTCTTGCTTGCAAAAGATTAGGGAAAACTGATTCGATTATCTCAGAAGCAAAATTGATCTTGAGCTAAATGAGTATGTTAGTTAACTCAAAATTGGATAATTTAAATCTAATTGTGAAATTGGAAAATGATGGATTAAAGAATTGAGAATAAGAAAGGAAAGTACTTTAATCATTTTGGCAATTAGTATATAAGATCTTAAAATGATTCACTAATCACTATGCAGCTGGTACTCTTAAAAAAAAAATCAGAGGGTGAAAAAGCATTCCTAATATGTCCAAAGGAATCTATGCTTTGAAAATATTGTAGAGATCTCTTCCTGAAGCCAGGTAGAGCAAAGTAAGGCTCAGCCCATTGTAATGTATTCATTTTAACAAGGAGCTCTGATGTCCTGATGGTAAAGAGTTTTGCTGCCAACCTAGAGGCATGCGGTTTGAATCCACCAGCTGCTCCAGGGGAGAAAGATAAGCAATTTCTTCTCATGAGATTTATTGCCTCTGAATACCCACTAGAGTGTCAGCTATGGGTAGATTCTAACTATTGTTGATTGCCTCCTAGTCAAGAACGACTCATAGCAACCCTATGAACAAAAGGCCTGAAGCCCCTCTACAACTATCAACATTTATCAAAGTTTATAGTGTCCAGTTTCCACACTCTGTTGAGTCACCCTTCTTTGGGATGGGAACAAATATAGATCTCTTCCAGTCAGTCGGCCAAGTGGTTGTTCTCCAGATTTCTTGACACAACTTGGTGAGCACGTCCAGGGCAACATCTGTTAGAAGAAATATGTCAATTGGTATACCATCTGTACCTGGGGTTCTATTTTTTGCTATTTCTTTCAAAGTAGCTTGAACTTCTTCCTTCATTACCATAGGCTCTTGCTCATATGTTGTTTTGTTAAATTCTTCTGTGTCTGCCAATTCCTTTCGATACAATGACTCAGTATATTCCTTTCATCTTCTTTTGGTACCTCCTGGATCACTTAATGTTCTGCCTAAAGCATCCTTGATTATGGCAACTTGAGGTTTGAATTTGTTCTTCAGTTCCTTGAGCTTAAGAAATGCTGAGCGAATTCGATCCTTTTAGTTTTCTGACTCCAGCTCTTTGCACATTTTATTGTAATATTTTGCTTTGTCATTCTAAGCTGCCTTTTGTAATCTTCTGTCCACCTTTTTACTGTCTTGAATTCTTCCTTGTGCTTTGGCTTCTCTGCGCTCCAGTGCAATCTTCAGAGTTTCTCATGACATCCATTTTGGTCTTTTCTTCCTCTTCTGTCTTTGTAATCAATGTTTGCACTGTTCTTGGATTATACCCTTGATATCCTCAAACAACTCATCTGGTCTTCGTTCATTCGTATTCAAGGCCTCAAACCTGTTCTTGAGATGGTTCCGAAATTCAGGCGGTATAGACTCAAAGTTGTATTTTAGTTCTTGTGGATTCCGTTTAATTTTCCTCAGCTTCAGCTTAAACTTGCATATGAGTAGTTGGTGGTCTGCTCCACAATCAGCTCCTGGCCTAGTTTCCACAGCTGATATTGAGCTTCTCCAGCGGTTTCTTCCATAGGTGTAATCGATCTGATTCCTATGCATACCATCAGGTGAGATCCACGTGTATAACCTGCATTTATGTCTCTTAAAAAATGTGTCTGTGATGAATAAGTCATTGATTGTGCAAAATTCAATCATTCTAACTCCAGCTCCATTTCTGTCTCCGAGTCCATGTTTTCCAACTACTGATTCTTCTTCTCTGTTCCCAACTTTTGCATTCCAGTGCAAAATAGAATGGATGGAATGGAAGAGATCTATATTTGTACCCATTCCAAAAAAAAGGTGACCCAACAGAGTGTGGAAACTACAGAACAGTATCATTGATTTCATGTTCAAGTAAGATTCTACTGAAGATTATGCAAAAACGCCTAGAACAGCACATCAACAGAGAACTTCCAGAAGTCCAGGCTGGGTTTAGAAGGGGTCGTGGTACTAGAGATATTGTAGCTAATGTTAGACGGATATTGGCTGAAAGCCAAGAGTACCAGAGGAATGTCTATATGTGCTTCATTGATTATGCAATGGTGTTTGATTGTGTGGATCATAACAAACTGGCTGACTCTGAGAAGAATGGGAATCCCAGAACACTTGATCATGCTAATGCGAAACTTATACTTGAACCAAGAGGCAGTTGTCAGAACAGAACAAGGAAACACTGCATGGTTCAAAATTGGGAAGTGCGTATGCCAGGGATGTGTCCTGTCTCCATACCTTTTCAACCTGTATGCAGAACAGATCTTCTGGGAGGCTGGACTCTATGAGGAGAAATGCAGCAACAGGATTAGTGGAAGATCCATAAACAATCTCCGTTATGCAGATGACTCAACCCTGCTTGCTGAAACTGAGGAGGACCTGAAAGGCTTGCTGCTGGGGTCAGGGACTGTAGCCTTCAATATGGATTGAGGCTCAATGTCAAGAAGACAAAGATTCTCAGCACTGGATCAATTGGCAGCATCAGGATGGATGGTGAAGAGATTGAGATTGTTCACAGCTTTAGTTTCCTTGACTCCACAATCAACACTCTTGGCATCAGCAGCCAGGAAATTAAAAGGTGCATTGCCATGAGAAAGTCTGCTGTTAGGGAACTCTCTAAAGTACTCAAGAGCAACAGTGTCTCTCTGGAGACAAAGGTGCATCTGGTACAGGCCCAGGCCATGGTCTTTGCAATCACTTGTTATGCATCAGGGAACTGGACAATGACCAAGGAGGATAGAAGGAGAATTGATATCTTTGAGCTTTGGCGTTGGAGAAGAGTGCTGAGATTGCCCTTGACTGCTAAGAGAACAAACAGATTCATCCTGGAGAAAGTTAAATTGGGCTGCTCCTTGGAGGCATGGATTCTGAGGCTTCGTCTGACATACTTTGGACATGTTGTAAGGAGAGCCCAGTCCTTGGAGAGGGACATCATGCTTGCGAGGGTGGAGTGCCGGCACAGGAGGAGAAGGCCCTCTGGGAGATTGACTGATTCGGTGACTGGGTCAATCGGGATGAGTGTGTCAGAGGAAATGAGATTGGCACCGGACAGAGTAGAGTTTAAAGGGTCGCTATGAGTCGCAAGCGACTCGACGGCACATAACAACAACAACAACAACAACAACAACAACAACAACATAGTGTCCAAAGGGTCTAGCTTCTAACTATGCAGTAAATTAACAATAGTTAGTCAGATTTTTGTCATCTTTAGGGAGGCTAGTTAATTTGCCGAGAGATAAGCTTTTACTAAATTGTCAAATGACTTTTCAGGAGCTTTTTAGTTCACAATCCTAAAGGCTATTGCATTACAAATATTGTTTGTTGTGCTTTTCATTTATTGTGAAATTCTTGAGTTTTGGGGGGGAGTTTAGTTTAGCTGGCTTATTTGGATTGGGTTGGAATTTTTGTTGTTTGTGTTTGGGTTTTGTTTTTGGTTTGATTTTTTGGTTTTTTTTGCACTGCTTTATTTTGTTTTACAAATTAAATACTTGTGTCAATTAGGTTAAACAAGTCTGTAAGTCTCATTTTACCAAAAGCACATGTTCCCTTTGTATCTCTGGTATATATCAATGATTTTCACAAGAATTCAAACTTTTTCATAATTTTCCACACCTATACAATCTCTATATTTAGCAAATCATTCAAGGAGCGATACTATGTGAATAAGAATGTGCATCAGGATTTGAAGAAGATTCATCAACACTCTGTAGTATATAGATGATACAATTTTGCTTGCTGAAAGTTTCGAGGACTTGAAACGTTTACTGCTGAAGACCCAAAACTTCAATATGGATTACATAAACAAAAAATTTCATCAGTGGGCCAAGAGGCAACATCACATCATGATAGAGAAAATATTGAACTTTTAAAACAACTATGAGATATCATCTCACCCCAGTCAAAATAGCAAAATTTAACAGAACAACAAACAACAAATGCTGGCGAGGATAAGGAGAAACTGGAACCCTTATTCACTGTTGGAGGGAGTGTAAAATGGTGCAACCCCTGTGGAAAGCGGTATGGCGCTTTCTCAAAAAGTTGCAAATAGAGATACCATTTGACCCAGCAATTCCACTACTGGGTATATACCCCAAAGAGACCATAACTGTCATCCAAGCAGATATATACACACCCATGTTTACTGCAGCTTTGTTCACAATAGCAAGGAGTTGGAAACGACCTAAGTGCCCATCAACAAACGAATGAATAGCGAAGCTGTGGTATATTCACACAGTGGAATACTATGCTGCATTGAAAAACAAGGAACTCATGCAATATTATTCAAAATGGTTGACTCTGGAGAACATTATGCTG
>NW_006399784.1:934131-950116 GCF_000299155.1 Elephantulus edwardii | reverse complement strand
GTGCAACAATGAATGAATGGAAACCCAAAATCTCTGTAAATGTTTATGACAATTAATAAAATATAGAAAAAAAAATAAAAAATTAATAATTTTATGTAACTGATAGAGTAACAAAATAAAGATCATTTAACACTCTCTCAAGAAGTACTATTCAAATCTCCGTAACATAGGATGTCTATGAATTATTAAAATTACAAGTTTGTTAGTACTTATTTTCTTCAACTTTATCCATTTTGTCTTGACAAATTTTTAAAAACAGGGAAAATATTTTAAAAAACTATTTCTAGTTTTGGAGGTGGGGGTCCTGCTTTCCAGCTACTCTGCAATTGATAATCTACAAAGCTCACAAGTGTCTTCAGCACTGGTCTGTATCACCTAGAGTTGCCACAGTCTTTCATGAGCCAGGAAGGTTAAAACTGAGCTCACAGGTTTGTCTCAGCTCTCTTCTCTTGGTGCCATTGAGTTGAATACAACTCAAAGAGACTCTATGAACAACAGAACTGAATCTTGTTTGATCCTGTGCCATCCTCATCATCTCTGATACACTTGAGCCTATTGCTGCAGTCACCATGTCAATCCAACTCCCCAGGGTCTTCTATTTCATTGATCCTTCACCTTTCCAATTATGATATCCCTTTCCAAGGAATAGCCTGTCCTAGCAATATGTCCAAAGTATAAGAGACAAAGCTTCAACATGCTTGCCTCCTAAGAGCGCTCTGGCTGCACCTCTTCCAAAACGTATCTGTTTGCCCTTTGTCAGTCCATGGGATAGTACTACTCTCCTCCAACACCACAACTCAGAAGCACTGATTCTTGTCCTGCCATCCTTATTCATTGCCCTGTTCTCAGATGCATAGTAAGTAATAGAAAAGATCATGGCCTGAACCAGGTGCACCTTAGTCTTTAAATTGACATCATTGCTCTTAAATATTTTGGAAAGATCCCTGATTGCAGACTTGTCCACAGCAATATATCTCTGGTCTTCTGATTGCTGGTACTGAGGGTGTTGATTGTGGATCCAAGGGATGTTAACTCATTGACAGGATCAATCCCTTCTCCATTTATCATGATGTTGTCTATTGGTCCAGTGGTAAAGACCTTTGCTTTCCCAATGTTGAGATGTAATCCATATTGATGGCTATAGTCTTTGATCCTCTGTAGCAAATTTTCCAGGTTCTCCTCACTTGCAGCAAGCAAGATTGTGTCTTCTCCTTAACAGAGATTGTTGATGAATCTTCCTCCCAACTTTATGCCACATTCCTCTTCATAGAGTCCGGCTTCATAAATTATTTGCTTAGCACACATAGTGAATGTTGTTGTGTACCGTCAAGTCGGAACTGACCCATAGCTGTCCCTCCAGTGGGTTTTCAGAGGCAGTTAAATTGCAAGGGAGGAGACTGCCCATTCTTCTCCCATGGAGCACATGGTGGCCTTTGAACCATGTGTCTTCAGGATTGCAGTGTATCTGCTTGCCACTATGTCACCAGAGCTCATACTGAATAGATAAAGAAAAATAATACATCCCTGATGCACACTCTTCCTAATGTCAATTCCATCAGTGTTGCCTTATTCTATTTTGACAGTAGCTTCTTGATCTAGGTAGAGATTTTGCATGAACTCAATTAAGAGTTCTAGCATTTCTATTCTTTTAGTGTTAGCCATCATTTGTGGTGATCCACACAGTTTCTCGTATTTTCTATTTTTAGCCAGGTTCCATCTGACATCAGCAATTCTATCCATGGCCTTTTCTAAAACCAACTTGAACTTCTGTCAGTTTTCTATCAATGCACTGTTCCAGCCAATGTTTTATGACCTTTAGCAATATTTTTTTTTATTTTAATGAAAGTTTACAGAAACTTTGGATTTCTATTCATTCATTGTTGAGCTTTTCTCCCTGTCCACCCATCTTCAATTCACTTTTCTTTTTGAAAAGTAAAAGAAGAAAAAATCTTTCATTGTCATTTAATCCTTACTCCCAAGTCCACTCCACTACGTTACTGTCATTCTGGACTCCTGTCATAACAATATCTAATCATATATCCCTTTTAAACAGTTCTCGCCATAATCCGTTTCGATGAAGTATACATTATATTTTGCTTGCATGTCATATTAATGAAATTGATAAAAGTTAATGAATATGACTGTGTTCTGGAAAAACTTTACCATGGCCACAAGAAGAATGTCATCAACTCCTATTCCTAGGCCAACAGATCTCCCTTTCTAGGTAGTAGAGACAAATACTTGTTATTTATGATGATGGAAAATGCAATACACAATATGAAGGAAGTCAATGAAACTCAACCAAGGTAAATGAATATATGAAGAGAATAAAGAACAAAATATGTAAATGCTATAACATATACAATTTTACAACAGCAATAACCAAAAATAAGTTTGTAGTTAAGCAGGTAGATAATATATTCTATGTGTGTTTCATTGTCATTAAGTTGTTTCTGACCCATAGCTGACCTTCCAATGGAGTTTAGAGGCTGTAAATTGTACAAAAGGAGAATGTCTATCTTTCTCCAAAGGTGCTGGTGGAATCTAACTTCCAAAAAGATGTGGCTTTTTGGTTAGCAGTTCAACTCCCTACAGATTATGTCACCAGAGCTCCCTTATAAAAAGTATATATGAGAACATGCACATATGTATACAGGCATGTTTGACACAGATCTATTTGTATGTGATAAATGTTTATTTATATTATAATAAATTATATAGAGCACAGTGACAGAGACCTCTTAGACATATCCAAACATCTCACAGGATTAGTTTCCTTGGTAAAAGAACTGGAATCACAGCCTCAGGGACTAACTTGGTCAAATGGCATAATATAGTTCATAAAGGTAATAGTCTACATCCCAGTTTGATGAGAGCTATTTTAAATCTTAAAAGGTTGCAACTCAACATCTGTGATGTCTTAGATTCTTCTTGTCTGTTGTAAAAGACAATAAAGAAAACCAAGAATGCAATGAAAAACTTGTCTATAGTAGTAATAGACCACACAAGTCACATCTTCTTCCAGCTCGAGACCGGGAAAACTAGATAGTACACTGCTGTTATCACCACTGGCCATTCCGACCAAAGGCAGAACAGAAAGTTCTGGATAAAATGTAAGAAAATATGGAACAAAATTAAAATTTTTTACATGAAAAATATCAAACTGGTAAAAGTTAGAGGAACTCCCAGAGACTGTCACCTACTCTTTTTATGTAGAACTGAAGCAACTTCAGTTACCTTTTAGCCGAATAATAGGTTGACTTATACACTGGGCCAATTGGCAGCATCATGATAGATGATGAAGAGATTGTGATTATTAACAGCTTCAGTTTGCTTGGCTCTACAAACAACTCTCTTGGTACCAACATCCAGGAAATTAAAAGATGAATTGCATTGGGAAAGTTTGCTGACAGAGACCTCTCTGGAGTACTGAAGAGCAATGATGTCACTCTGGAAACCAAGGTGTGCCTGATACAGGCCATGGTCTTTGCAATTACTAGCTATGCATCTGGGAGATGAAAAATGACTACGAATGACAGAAGAAGAGTTGATGCCTTTGAGCTGTGGTGCTGGAGAAGAGTACTGAATGTACCATGGACTACTAGAAGAACAAACAAGTTCGTCCTGGAGAGGATGAAACCAGGCTGCTCCTTGGAGGCAAGGATTCTGAAGCTTTGTCTGGCATACTTTGGACATGTTGCAAGTTGGGATCAGTCCTTGGAGAGGGACGTTATGCTTCGGAGGGGGGAGGGACAGCACAGGGGAGGAAGAGCTTTGAAAAGATTGATTCAGTCACTGGGGTAATGGGGATAGGTGTGTCAGAGACAATAAGGTTGGCAAGGAATAGAGCAGTGTTTAGGGCTGTTTGTATACAGGGTAGTTTTGAGTCACAGGCAATTTGATGGCACATAACAACATCATAGTAAATAAGGGATGCACTCAGTTAAAATCAACTGTATAAATCCAAATGGTTAATATTTATTCAAAAGTGAAGTAAAGAAGATAAAGGTGTTTGGAATCTTGATAAATTGAGACAATTGAAGCAGAATGGAAATGGTTAGCACATTGTAAAATTTGTAATCAGCACTGTGGACTTATTTATATAAAAATTGTTAAATGTGTGTCCAATATTATTTGTAAAGTTTCATGAAAAGTACAATAAGCTACTTAAATGAAAAAAATATTTCTAGATTCGTGTTTAAGGTGGCACTCAAAATATGCATAACTTCCAGCAAGTTTTGTTATGTTTTAGTCTAGTTTATTCAAGTGCATTCTCTTTTTAAAATCATATTTTATTTTTATCTGAGTGAAAATTTACAGAGAATTTTAGTATCCCATTCAACAACTTACACACATTTTGTTTTGTGACATTCACTGTAATTAATTCAGTATAAAAGCACTTTTCTCACTAGCTCGTTGTATTATTTGCCTCTTTTTTTCTGCCCCTTCCTGACTTCTGAATTTTGTTTATTTTGGAAATTCTCCCCTTTTTGATCTTGTATTGTTGATTACTCTGAAAAGCACTATCTTTACAGGCATTATTTTATAGCCTTTATACACTTTTTTATTGTTTGATTCAAAAGTAATATCTGGAGTGGTTTCAGTTCCAAGCTTATAGGTGTACTGCAATATCAGGAGTTAAACCAGTGTTGGTCTGAACAGTTGCTGTTCTGTACCATCTAGTTGGAACCAACCCATAGCTGACGTGCTAATGAGTTTTCAAAGGGAGTAAATCGCATGGGAGGAGAACGTCCATCTTTCTCGCAGGGAACAGCTGGTGGATTCAAACTGCATATGGCAGCAAAATTCCTTACCACTGAACTACCGGAACTAGATTTTTTTTTAATTAATTTAAGTTTAATTCCACATTTTTCTCCCAACTTGTTTTCTACTATACTGTCAATCACAGTGAAAAGAAATAGTTACCAAGTGCTATCTACTTCTGTTCTCAGATTAGTAGAAGCTTTGGTTCATGTAGTCCACTAGTATTTGGCTTTATTTTTTCTTAATTCTTCAGTTTTCTTCACTCTTCTTTGCTGTTTTTTGGAAGAGACTAATAATTGAATTTAGATGGCTACCTAAAAGCTTTGAGACCCCAGTTAGTAGTGGGATGCAAAACACTGGTTTTTTTTTTTTTGGTTACATTATTACCAATTGACCCCCAAGGCTATAATCCTAAATCCTGAAGACCAGTAACTCAAGGTATTTCGTTCTGGCTAAGCAGTTTTTCTAACTTTACCTCCTGCATATTCTAGTATGTATATAAACTTACTTAGTGTATCTACAGATATGTGTATAGAACTATATAACAATTCTTGACATCAATATAATCTAATAAAATTAAAAGAACAGAGCAAGAATTCTAATAAACTTCAATGGAAAAACATACTTCATAAAAATTTCATAGATAAATTTAAATGAAATATTAAAGAAATGAAAATTCACTTAATTACATACAAAAATGAATACAGGAGTAACTCGGTTTAAAAGAAATTTTGACAGCAAGAACTACCAAACTGTCCTAAGGTTAAAACTAATAGTATTTTATCATGTGGAGATTAATTTTCATCCATTTTCTTCTATAATAGATTATATCAATAATCTATTTTTAACCAACTAAAGCATCTTACTGTCTCTCATTTGTTCTAATTTTCTAACAGAATGTACTTAAAAGAACACATTCACTTGATTAATGTCTCATCACCACCAACACACAAGGTCATAAGCCTGATACTTTGTGATATTAAACACTCAGTTTTGCTTTCTGACTGAGCTCTTGAAACGGCAAATTCTGGTTGGAAGTAGAATTAGCCAAGGAAAACATTATTTTTCCCTTGCTAGTCTTATTCTGTGTGACCATAGTTAATAAGCAATAAAAAATCCATGTCATGCAAGAGCATTCTAAATGGCATTTTGAATTTCTCTTTCAAAGGCAAATTCAAGTACCTATCAAACAATGAAGTGATTAAAAATTACATAATTAATAATTAATTTTAGCTTTTTGAGTAAGTAGTTAATGAATTACAATCCAAGAAAGTACTCTGTTAGTAATGAGAAAATAACAGGACTTTCCAAAGAGTTCTGAGAGGTAGATATCATTAGCTCATTATCGGTGTAGCAAAACTAAAGACCCAAAAATTCACACCTTAAAACTGAGAAGAATTCTCACCACACACTCACCACACAATTCATTGTATTGTTAAAATTTTAAACTTATTGTTTTAATGTTGAATAATATTCTACCTTTACACCTTGAAAATATCATTCATAACATAATTATTTTTAAAATAGTTTAAATATTTTACATTTACTATGAAGTAGAGAAAACAGACTTTGTAGGCATGATTAGTTAAAAATCTTGAAAAGAGAAGATTATTATGCATTATCTGGGGGGAGAAAATGTAATAAATAATAAAGATTCTTGAAAGTTGGAGAAAGGAGAGTCAAATTAGAAGAGACTTTTAAAGATGTTATGTTGCTGGCTGAAGGTTAAAGGATGGGAATCATGTGCCAAATAACTAGTCATCAGGTATTAACTGGATAAAGCGAAGAAACAGTCTTCCTCAGAACAGCCAGAAGGAGCACAGATCTGCTGACATCTTGAGTATATATCCCAGATCTGTTCTGTAGAATAACACAGGTTTCAGTTGGTTTAAGTTACTATGCCTTTGGTCAGTTTAGCAGCAGCAGCAGCAACAGCAAACTAAAGCCATGTTCAAGGTCCCTTTTCTTAAGGTGATGGCAGTTATGAAGCCACAGGTTTATAAATGTCATCACAGGCATCAACATTCATCATTAGGATATAAAAACTTGGGTTAGCTATTTTGTTTCTATCTGCGCAGTATTCACTTGATGCAACATCCACTCTACTTTGCTTCTGTACATAGTACCCACTTCACTTTTTGCCATGGAAGTAATTTTGTGTATTATTATAAAACCAACTTCTGAACATACTACAAATTGGAATTAACAGTGTGTCAGTTATTTAACAAAAGCATCAGCTTTCTGTATCTACTTAGATGCAATTAATGAGCCAAAAGAGACCAATCATATCAATTTTAACTGCTTGGCCTTCAGAGTGGAGCAACTCTCTGCTTTCTTGCCTCGGAAAGGTCACTGTAATTCTATTTTAAACTCTTAAAGATCACAAAACATTTAAAATGCGTCTCTGCAAAATTTGAAAGCTCCCCAAACCCAGTCAGGTCAATAAAGAATTACCATTTAACATTTGTTAAGTACCTGCTGTCTGGAAAATACGTTAGACAAAAGAAAAGAGAAAACAAACTGAGGAAATTATGAGCCCTACTTAAAAAAAAAAAAATAATAACCCTCACCTGTAGGCCCTGAGAGGTAATAATTCTGACTGATCAGAAGTAAATGACCCTGCAACTTGATTACAATCAGCAAGTCATGATGAAAAGCCACACTAATTTCTACTCCTAGTTAAAATGTCGAGGTCTATGATTAGACTACAGGAATCAAAGACCTGAACTATTCTCTGATCATTTTTAGAGAAAGGTCAGTATATTATTATATATACTTGGGTAATAGCCTTTCAAATTTTGTAAAGATTTTCTTTAAATTCTCGTTATTTGTAGCTAATCTCTGAATTATTTTAGATACCAATTATAACTAAATCATCGTGCTACATCTTAGGAGCTGCAGTAATGAAAACACTTTTTTTATTTAACAAGTCCTTGTGTCATAGCAGGTTAAGGCTGGCTGCTCACCAGAAGTTCAGAAGTTTGAACTCACCATTCTTTGTGGCAGAACAAGGCAGTCTCTTCCCTTTCTGATGGATAAACTTGAAAACCTTAACTGAGAATCCTCATGAGTTGGAATCTACTCTGTGAGCAATGGCTTTGGTTATCGTTCAAGGACAGGTCATCTACTTGGAGAAAGAAAAGTACAATTATATGCATATCCTCCTATATATTCCTAGTGCCGGAACAAAATATAATGCAGTAAATGTGAAGTTAATCTTATGAAAATCTTATTGAAATTTTGTCAATATTTGAAGAAAGACTAGCTTGTAGCATTGTTGTTCACTGCTGAAGTATAAAACCAATCTTTTAGCTACACATAAATTATATAAGATTTTTAAAAACCCCAACATTTTAACAGGGAGAAAAGTGCAACAATGAATAACTGGAAACCCTAAGTCTCTGTGAACCTTCATTAAAATTCATAAAATTAATTTTAAAAAAGTTTAAATTGAAACAACAAAATTTTATCATTCTTTTAATGAACTTCTGGCTTGACTTTATAGGAAACTTTACATAGATATGGTAAGAGGAAATTACAACCTTACCTCCAAAAAGAAAGCACTGGTGGCCTAATGTAAGTTTGCTCTTCAGCCCTGAAGACATACTTGTAAGAATCCACCAACTCCTCAGTAGGAGAAAGAGTGACAATCTTTTCCCATGTGATGTGTTGCCTCTGAAAAACTGCTGGAGTGTCAGCTATGGGTCATTTCCAATTCTACGGCATACCACACCAACCACAAAATTTTTATATCAGAAAGAGAATTTGGACTCCTGGAATTAATTTACACTTATGCCATTTCTCACCCAACAGAGAAGATGACCATTAAAATCTAGCACAGTTCTTAGTTATGCACAGTGGCAGTATCGTAGCCAATGAGGTCTATCTGAGGCTCAATTATTGCTAATTGAAAACTTCCCAATACCCAGTCATTACTACTTGAAAAATCTAGTACAATTCTTTATGCCAGGGCCAGACCACAGGTACTCTACAGTATAGTACTGAAGATGCACTAACAGAGAAGGGACTCTGCTAATAGAGAAGTTAAACTTTTCTCAATGGAAATTTATATTGAAAATATATTCTTTCCAATGCTAATTATTTATACTTTTTTCTTTTAAAAAAATTCCACTCATTTATTGCTGCACACTTTTCTCCCCACCTCCTTCCCCCCTCCCCCATTCAGTTCGCTTTTCTCTTTGGAAAAAAAAATTCCTTTATTGTTATACATTCCCCCAGCCCTCCAACTCCACTTTACTATGCAGCTCTTATTCTGGACTTATGTCATGCCAATAATAGATAATCATATATTCCTTTTATACAGTTCTCTCTGTTTTAATGCCATGTACATTATTTATCCCCTTTTCTCTTTGTTCCTCCCCCCAACTCCCATGACAGTCCTGTTTTATAATAGTGGCATTATTTAATATTTGTCTTTTTGTGACTGAAATATTTCAGTCAGCATAATGTCCTCCAGGGTGACCCACTTTGTTTAATATTTCATTAGTTCTTTGTCAGTGCTGCATAATATTCCATTATGTGAATATACCATAGCTTCTCTATCCATTTTCTTGTTGATAGCCACTTGGGTTGCTTCCAACTCTTTGCTATTGTGAACATAGCAGTGATAAACATGGGTGTGCATATATCTGCTTGGGTGGCAGTTATGGTTTCTTTGCCCAGTAGTGGAATTACTAGGTCAAATGGTATTTCTATTTCTTACTTTTTGAGAAAGTGCCATACTGCCTTCCATAGTGGTTGCTCCATTTTACACTCCCACCAGCAGTAAATAAGGGTTCCAGTTTCTCCACATCCTCACCAGCATTTATTGTTTTCTGTTCTGTTGAATTTTGCTATTCTTACTGAGGTGAGATAATATGTCATAGTTACTTTGATTTTCAACTGTCTTTGAACTAGGGAGTTTGTACATTTTCCCATGTGTTCTTTAATAAGTTGTCTGTTCATATCTTGTGTCCATTTTGCAAGTGGGTTGTTAGTGCAAATATATTTTTAAAAGTTTGTGTTTTCAAGATGATATTTCTTAAAAATGAACATAAAAATGAAGATATCAACATAGGAAGAAAAGAAACAAAACAAGAGGATTCCTTTTAGCTGAAGCTTGTGAGACTGAGAAGTTGCAAGAATACAAATCCACTCAACAAAAGTTGGGTGCACTGTTCAGATTCTCAGACTCAGAAAGGAGATAGGTAAGAAAGCTTCAATTGTTATAAAGGTTAATATTTTTAACATTGATAGAAAGGCAAATTGAGGCGAAGAATTGTAATGAATCAACAAAAGATATAGGAACAAATTTGAGAGATATATCTCAAAGTCATGAAAGGCAGAAATAGTCATAGAAATAGTCATAGGAATCTCTTTTCTTGTTTACTTCCATTGGATTGAATTTGTGTAGAACTTCTTAGTCTTATGTCATGGAACTTTGCTTACTTAAACCCATTGTTACAGCCACAATGTCATTCCATCTCATTGAGACTTTTCCTCTTTTCTGTTTTCTTAATTTTCTGGTTTTTTAATTAACAATTACAGGTGATTGAAATGAGAAAGATGGAAACAAAGAAGGATCAATTGTAAAATATGATTCTTTGAAATAGGGACTCTAGTAGAGATCATAGTATAGAATTTTGGAAGACCAACAAGCTCTTCATTGAAAATGCTTTTATTTCAACAACCTAAATGGTGACTGTACAAATGAACATCACAATTTGGAATACACAGAAGTCAAATATACTGCATCTGTGGAAAGAGATAATGAAGAATTCCAACATCATTCAAAACAAGGCAAAGGCTTATTGTGTAACAGGCCATCAATTAGTCATTTGCAAGTCTGAGTTGAATCTGAAGAAAATGAAAACATGTTCATGTGAGTGAAAGTGCAGCTTTGAGAATATCCTATCTAATTTTAGAGACTGTGTCACAAGCAGACTTGGCTCATTAGATATTAATAACAGAAGACCAGAAGTGTTATATGAGGACCTTAAGGACTGCCTACATGAAGAAAACAAGAAGAAATAAGAAAGAAAGAAAAGCAAACTGAAATGGATATCAGAAAATATTTTGAAATTTGTTCTTGAATGTTATTGTCAAGTCAGGACCAATCCATAGCTGACCCTTTACAAATTATTCAGAGGCAGTGTATTTAATGGGAAGAGATTGTCCATCCTTCCTTCACAGAACAACTGTAAGATTCAAACTGCATGCCTTTGTTATGGCAGTGCAGCTCCTTAGCACTAGGAGGCCACCAGAGCTCTATTCATGTAGAGTAGTTAAAAGGAACAGAAGAAAAGATGATGGAAAAGAGAAAAAAAAAATTCACAGAGTAGCAATAGAATACAAAGCCATGTATTACCACAACATGTGCAAAGAGCTGAAATTTGACAATGCAAAGTGAAGAACAGTATTTCTCATGCTGAAAAAAGAAGAAAACGGAACAAAATTAGACTTTGATTTGCAATACTGAAGTAGTCTATGTGAAAAATGTTGAGTAATACAAGCATTAAAATAAAATGGAAGGGATATACAATCAATACAACAAAACCAAGAAACTCTCTTGAATGATGTATTGGCAGTAGTACATTTTGCATAGTTAACAAAAAAAAAGCCAACCAAAAACCAAAATAAACAAACAAACAAAACCTAAAATACTTGTGGCTCAAATTCATCAGCTACTCCACTGGAGAAAGATGGACAGTCTTCTCCTATCAAGATACACAGCCTTGGAGTTTCCACAAAACATGCTCAACTTAACAAGGGTGACAAATGATAAAATATTGATATTGAAGTAAGATGTGCTGGATGATTTGAAAGCATTAGCAAGAAAATGAGGCTCCAGAAAATGACAGAATATCAATTGAAATGTTTCAACAGATATGTGTCCACTCGAATTACTTATTTAAATAAAGACATTTGAACACAGCTAGCTATTCAATTGATTGCAATAAATCCATGTTCATTGTTCATACTTGTTTCAAAGAAAGATGGTTTATAGAGTGCAAAACTTTTCAGACAATATTGGCAATTCCACACACAAGTAAATTTTGCTTAAGTTGATTCAGAAATAGTTATAGCAGTGCATCAACAGAGAACAGCCAGAGCTGAAATTAAAAAAAAAAAAAGAGAGAGATTCTCAAATGAAGGGCATAATAGCTGATATAGGTAGCAGAGAATACCAGAAAGATGTTGTAATACTGAAAGAGCAGTGTTCAAAATGGTTTTTGTGGCTATTGAATTTTAAGTTGCCATGTGGATGGGTGGGAATATGCGAACAGATATGTTAGCCTACCACAAAGGGATTGGCTATTCTCACCATTAAACTGAGTGGATCCAGTAGAAGAGGATAATATTGCCACCAGCAAAGGAGACATGACATGCAGAGTATGTACTTCAGGACCAGATATTCGTGCTCCAGCTAGACTTTTCGCAGCAGCAGTAGTGCCTGAAGCAGAGAACAAAAGACCTGACGGGAGACAGAGTGGACATTAGAACTACTGTACCTTTGGACCAGAGCTAAGAATCTTTTGTCCAAGTTTGTTGGCCAACTGTGTGCGGTAGGGTGGAGGGGAAGCTAATATGGGCAGGATTGAGAACTTTGTAACACTGGCCTCAACCCACAAGTCTCAAATCTGAGGCATCTATGACCACAATTTGGAAGCTGTCTTGAGAATATTGTGCTGTTGTTGTTGTTAAGTGCCATTGAGGTGTAGACAACTCATAGCAACCCTATGAACTAAAGTCCTCTACACTTGTGTGCCTGACTTCATCCTTCCTCGAGATTCATAGGGTATCCGGAGGCAAGCTATTTATGAAAGTGGATCCCACTCCTGCTTCCAAGCTTGTGTCAACAGGGGAGCGCCACCAAACACTGTCCACCATGAGTAACCGTTATCACAATTGACACATCAGTGTCACAGTGTTCAGCCTCACAGCGACCATAAGTTACCTCTGTATGGCAAGTGGACACACCAGGGCTATACGACCTAGAAAAATGTTTGTCTGAACACAATTAAAAACTGTCCTTAGGGCCATGAATTAGAGTCACCCACCTTTGGCTTGGTAACATTACTCTGGGTCAGCTAGGCCAACTGGTCTCTCTGTATTGTTAAGTGCCATTGAGTTGTAGGCAACTCATAGAGACCCTATGAATGAAAGTCTTCAACACTTGTGTGCGTGACTTCATACTTTCTCCAGGTTCACAGAATTTCCAGAGGCAAACTACTTATTGTGCTACTAATGAATTATAGCCTTTCGATTTCCCCAAAATGGCTCTGTGAGGTCTATAAGCTATTACATTGGATTTTTTACCCAATAAAACAGTAAGTAGAAATAAAACAATGGGTAGAAAGAGGTACAGGAGTGTGATGGACATATCTGACCTCATAATAATGAATTAGTTTTATGTTGTTGATGTTGTTGATGTTGTTGACAGGACAGATGGTAAAGGTCAGATATGGCCATCTCCACAAGGCCCTTGCTCTTTTTAACTGTGGTTTATTGACTATGCAAGAATATTTAACAATATGGATAATAATAAATTATGAATAATGTTTAGAAGAATGAAAATTCCAGAATATTTATTTCTATGCAGAACTTGTGCATAGTTCAAGAGATAGTTATTAAATAAGAGAAAACCATGTGCTTTAAACTTAGGAAAATATATCATGACTGCATCCTTTTACTATATTTATTCAGTCTACATAGTAGTATCACTCTGGAGACTAAGGTGCATCTAATACAGGCCATGGTCTTTTCAATAACTTGTTGTGCATCAGAGAGTTGGACAGTGACAAGGGAGCAAAGAAGGAGAACTGATGCCTTTGAGCTGTGATGCTGGAGAAGAGTATTGAGATTACCATGGACTGCTAAGAAAATATACAAATTCATCATGAAGAGAGTTAAAATGGGCTGCTCCTTTGAGGCAAGGATTCTGAGGCTCCTTCTAACATACTTTGACATATTGTAAGGAGGGACAGGTCCTTGGACAGTGACATCATGCTTGGGAGGGTGGAGGGGCAGTGCAGGAGGGGAAGGCCCTCTATGAGGTGGGTTGGTTCAGTGACTGGGGTAATCGGGACGGGTGTATTGGAGAGAGTGCGATTGGCACAGAACAGAGCAGTTTAGGGCTGTTGTTCATAAGGTCGCTATGATTCGCAAGTAACTCGATGGCACATAACAACAACATATGGTGAGTAAATAAACTGAGAATCTTAAACTATATAAAGAGTATGGTATCTGGATTAGAGGACTACCCATTGGCAACCTGTGATATGAAACAATCTTGCTTACTGAAAATGAAGAGAACTTGAAGCATTTAATTGAAGGTCAAAGATTATTATCTTTGGTATAGATTGTACACCTGATATAAAACATAATTGTAATAATTTGACCATTAAGCAACATCAGGATAAATGAATATATATATATATATATATATACACATATGTGTGTGTGTATAAATGTTGTTGCTATGTGCCATTGAGTCACCTGCAATTCATAATTACCCTATGTACAATAGGCCTAAACCCTGGCCCTAAACTCTGTTCTATCCTGTGCCAATCTTATTGTCTCTGACACATCTATAGTCAATGAATTAATCCAAATTTATATCTATCTATCTATATCTATGTATCTATGTATCTACCTATCTATCTATCGATCATCTATCTATATACAGGCTATGGTCTTTTCAATCACTTGATATGTGTCAAAGAGTTGGACAACGACTATGGAAGCTAGAAGGAGAATTGATACCTTTGAGCTGTAGTATTGGAGGAGAGTATTGAATATACCATGGACTGCTAAGAAAACAAACATGTTCATTCCGAAGACGGTTAAACCAGGATGCTCCTTGGAGGCAAAGATTCTTAAGCTTCGTCTGGCATACTTTGGACAAGTTGCAAGGAGAAACCAGTCCTTGGAGAAGGATGTCTTGCTTGGGATGGTGGAGGGACAGTGCAGCAGTGCAGGAGAGGAAGACCCTCTATGAGGTGGATTGATTCAGTGACTCAGGTAATGGGGATAGGTGTGCCAGAGACAGTGAGATTGGCACAGGATACAGCAGGGTTTAGGGCTGTTGTACATAGGGTCGCAGGCAACTTGATGGCACATAACAACAAATAAACAAACAAAAATAAATAAATGACACGTGTGTATATATAGAGAGTGTGTGCATATATATAGAGAAAGTGTGTGTGTGTATATATATATATACAGAGAGAGAGAGAAATCGAGACTTATCTATAGACATATATATAACTGTTACATGCTGTCAAGTCAAGTATGGCTCATAGTGACCCTATAAATAACACAACAGACCTAAAATTTAGAACCAGGGTATTCGTTGGAACCAATGATAGTTGGGCTTTGTCTCATAAACTTTTGAACATGCTATCTATTGGGGCCAGCCCTTTGAAGGAGAGAGATATCATACCTGGAAAAGTAGAGAGTTAGAAAAGGGTATGAACACCCTCAATGAGATCAATTGTCATAAGGACTTTAGCAGTGACTTTAAGCACTGCAGAGATTGTAAGAATCTCATCTTGCATGTCTTATGTACCTCATTCTTTTTACTTCTCAGTTAAGGTAAGAATAAAAAAGAGTAATTATATTCATAAAGATACTCAGAAAGCATGTATAATGTTAGCATAAGAGAGATTTATAATTTCATAGATAAACTAAATTTTAATGAAATTATTAAGTATAAATTAATGTTAAGTATTATTTTTAAAAGGGTTTTTCATTTCAAAGCTGCATTGGTGATTTGTAGATTTTGCTTGTACGTTTTATGTTGAATAAAAAAATATGTTTTGAAAATTTGTGAGGTAAAAGGAGTTAAAACAAATCACTCTGAATATCATTAAATTCTTCATATTTTGATGTGGAGAAAATTAATTTCTCTGGGTTTTTAATAATAAAAGGTGAATGTTTCTTCTGTTAAGAGGAATGGAAATCTTATAATAGAACCCAGCTGAAAGCCTTTACTATTTAACATTCAAGACAGATGTTATGTGATCGGATTATGAATAAAATTTGGAATAAAAAGGACTGTATAGAATGATGCTCTGAATGTAAGAAGTGAGAGAAAGAAGAATCAAGCTTCAAACTTAAGATACTTTCCTGAGTATTTGTGATTTCATTTCCTAAATTGAGTAACACAGATGAGGTAGAGAGGAAACTGATGCTCTGTCTTGGACATAAAGTTTTAGAC
>NW_006399784.1:924226-932189 GCF_000299155.1 Elephantulus edwardii | reverse complement strand
ACGGCACATAACAGCAACAACAATTTTTAAGAAGTGTTAAACCAAAAAGGAAAGTAAAATAGCATAGTAGGTTACAGGTAGAATTAACAGACAATTTTTGTTAAGGTGAAAGACAGTGTACAATAGTTCATAAAGAGAGTAAAAAGGGAAGACTAGTGGCTTACTTGTCATGAGTTATGTTGCTAACCCAAAGGTATGCAGTCCGAACCCACAAACTGCTCTGTGGATGAAAGATGAGGAGTCTCCTCCCATGTGATCTACTGTCTCTGAAACCCTGCTAGAGGGCCAGCTATGGGTTGGTTTGAACTCAACAGTATTTGATGACAACAACATCATAGAATGAATGGAATATCAAACAAGGAGAAAATTGATGATAAGGGAAATAGAATATATGTTTATGTAATGAAAAAGATTAAGGAGTTAAGCTATCAAAATTGTGCTGTAGATTATCCAGAAATTACTGGAAGGATACTTTGACAGAGAACTAACAGAAATACAAGTTGGATTTAGAAAATGCATTGTCACTAGAGACATTATCACCAATGTCGGATGAATCTTGGCGGAAAGCAGAGTACCATATGGTGATTCATTGACTATGTAAAGGCATTTGATGGTGTTGATCACAACAAATTGTGGTTAACCTTGAGGAGAATGGCAATCTCAGAACACCTGATTGTGCTTATGTGAAACCCATAATTGGACCAGGAAGCAGTCCTCAGAACAGAGCAGGGAAACGCTGCATGGTTCAAAATCAGGAAGGGAGTTCATCAGGGATGTATCCTGTCTCAATACTTTTTCAATCTATGTACAGAACAGATCATTCAGGAAGCTGGGCTTTATGACGAGGAATGCGACATCAAGATTAAAGGAAGACTTTTATCAACAACCTATGTTAAGCAGATGACACAACTTTGCTTGCTGAAACTGAGGCAGACCTGAAGTGCTTGCTGAAGAAAGTCAAGGATAGTAGTCTTCAATATGTTTTGAAACTCAGCATCATGAAGACAAGATAAAGATTCTCAACCCTGAGCCAATTGACAGCATCATGATGGAAGGAGATTGAGGTGGTTAACTGTTACAGCTTGCTCGGCTTCACAGTCACTTTTGGCAACAAGAGTCATGAAATCAAAAGATGATTTGCATTAGGTAAATCTGCTGTCAGGGGTCTTTCCAGAGTACTGAGAATGAACAATGTTCGTTTAGACACTAAAGTGCATCTGACCCAGTCCATGCACTTCACAATTAATTGTGATGCATCAGAGAGCTAGATAATGCCTAAGGATGATAAAAGAAGAATTTATGCCTTTGAGTTGCGGTGCTGGAGAGGAGTCTTGAACATACCATGGACCATCAAGAACACAAATAGATCTGTATTGGAGAGAGTGAAACCAAGTTTTTCCTTGGAGGCTAGGATTTTGAAGCTTCATCTTATATAGTTTGGGCTTGTGGCCAGAAGGGACCAATCCTTGTAGAAGGACATCATACTCAGAGGAGTGAGGGACAGCACAGGAGAGGAAGATCCCAGATGAGATGGCCTGATACAGTGACTAGGGCAATGGGGGTAGGTGTGTTGGAGTCAATGGGAGTAGGTGAGACTGGCTAAAGACAGGGGAGACTTCAGAACTATTGTACATAGGGTCACTATGAGTATCAGGCAACTTGATGGCCCATAACAACAACAACAACAAGTATTAGAGTTTTAGGTTATTTGTCCTAGGTAGTCAGATGCCATAGTAAATAATAATTTGAAAGTTGTTGCTGTTGTTGTTGTTGTTGTTATGTGCCATTGAGTCACCTGTAACTTATAGTGATGCTATATACAACAGTTCTAAACACTGCTCTATCTCTGGCAAATCTTATTGTCTCCAACACACCAATCCCCACTACCACAGTGATGAAATCAATCCATCTCACCAAGGGTCTCCCTCTCTTGCACTGTCTCTTCACCCTCCCAAGCATGACATCCCTCTCAAAGGACTGATCCCACTTTGCATCATGTCCAAAGTATGTGAGACAAAACTTCAGAATCCTTGCCTCTAAGGATCAGCCAGGCTTCATCCTCTGGGACTACAAGTTTGTTCTCCTAGCAATCCATGGTATATTCAGTACTCTTTTCCAGTACCACAGTCAAAAGGCATCGACTCTTCTTCTATCATCCTGAGTCATTGTCCAGATCTCTGATGCATAGCAAGTAATTGCAAAGATCATGGCCCGTATCAGGTGCACCATAATCTCCAGACTGACATAGTTGCTCTTCAGTACTTTGGAGAGGTCTCTGACAGCAGACTTTCCCAATGCAACTCATCTTTTAATTTTCTGGCTGCTGGTTACCAAGAGTGTTGATTGTGGAGCCAAGCAAACCGAAGCTGTCAAAAATCTCAGTCTCTTCACCACCCATCATGATGTTGCCCATCGGCCCAGTGGTGAGAATCTTTGTTTTCTTTATGTTAGCATTTGAAAGTAAAGTAATATTAATCTTGTATTAAATAAAAACTCTAAATGTATCCCATGTTCTACAGTTTTACTCTTATATTTAAATTTATGTTGAATAGCTTTCTTTTCCTCTTGGCCTACAACTGACATCAAATATTTAAAGCTAAGAATAAATAAATAGCAAATACTCAATATTCCAAGTTAAGCAAAAAATTATTTGAATGTCAGACATATTGAATGTGACCAAATCTTCTGTGTATTCACAACTATCAATCCCTACTGTACTCCTCCCCAAAATAAGCAAAACACTAGCAACAGGAAGAAAGAACAATATTGTTAGCCTTATAACTTTGTTCTAGGCAGAATATATTGTGGCTTACCCTACTCACAAGGTGCTCTAAAATAAATATAAAAATACGTTTCTGGTAATTCCACTGTAATTCACAACAACCACATACTTGTTAGAGTAGAGCTGTGCTACATAAGATTTTGGTGATTGAGTTTTCAAAAGTATATAACCAAGTCTTTCTTCTGAAGACTTCTGTATATGGGAGTGCATTCTACCTCCCATTTATATGAGAGCAAACCTCTAACTGTGCCCAGAAAAGTTCTGATTCATAGGTGCTGCTGTGGCTAAGTGTCTTAGAGGAAATTCTAGTTCATACTAACAATGTTAACAATAGGACAAAATAATCCCTGACCATGTGCATCCCCACAATCCTATGTTTGTAAATTTTATTTTGTTATTCCTGCAGTCTACAATATACTCAACATTTCCTTCCAACACCATAATTAAAAGACATCAATACTTCTTCTATCTTCCTTGTTCACTGTTCACATGATTATTAGAAGACTGAAAATACAATGGCCTAGGTCAAGCTCACCATGGAGTGACACAGTGGAATCTAATGTGTCAGGAAGTGTGAAGATGTCACAGGATAGAACAGGTTCAGCTCTGTTTTCACAGGATTTCTGAGAGCCATACTTGACTCGAAGGCACCTAACAACATCATGTTAGGCTCATCTTAGTGTTCAAAATGACATTTTTGTTCTTTAACATTTTAAAAAGGCGCCCTTTGCAGCAGATTCATACAAATGGAATGCATTGTTTGCATTAGAAAATACATCTTATTGCAATACCATACATCTTAAGATCTTGCCTATATCCTTTCATTCACCAATGTGGTGTAATTTAGACAATTAAATATTCTGTCTCATTGCTCAAAATCCAAGTGAAAGGTAATTCCATTGAGAGGAAGTTGGATTTCCATTTCGTGGATGAACGTTAGTTTATGCTTTAAAAATTGATCCATCTACCTCTAGGACATGTTTGAACAATCAGAAAATAATTGTACATAGAAGACAGTGCTGAGGTAAGGTCTATGAAACAGCTTCTATTTCCATGGTTTAGTATTTTTTCTGCATTATATAGACATTATAGAAGATCACTTAGATTTTAGTCATCTCACTGGCCACCCATCAAGGAAGGCTGGTCGTAGAAAGGAAGAAGACCATAAAGTAGCCACAGAATATTGACAGAGTGGGGAGGCAGGGTGTCATGAGATTTATGGAGATAGAGCCAATGAGCCTCTGCTTTTGTGTTGTGGGATGGGAAGGTCCCCAAGAACGAGCGATAGACTATCATTGCTATGGATGAATATAAACCCAGCAATAGGAATACACCAGTGAGTTTCAAGGACTGTTGTCTGTTTTGGCAACATCTATTTCTTTCACCATCAATGGGGCTGTTAGATCTAGAAAGGAAGGCAAAGTAGAAATAGAGTGAAAATGGAATGCTCGTTTGTCACCACTGGGAGGAGAGAAGGTGATGAAGTTTTAAATTGGACAAGATTGGACTGCATTTTTTAATAACTGAAAGTAAAAAGGAAGCTAAGGGATCTCAAAAGATGTCAGGAAAGCTTGGGAAAAGGTGAAGCATAATCAGTGAAGCATGGTGGAAGGCAATGACTGGACAAAAATAAAACTATATTGGGCTTGTGTATCACCAAGTTGAGATTATTTAGTAACTTTCTTTTTTAAAAAAAGGCCTTACCTTCTTCCACTACTACCTCCCAAATCAGTTTCTTTATTTTGACAACATATGGGTTTTGGAGAATTTGATTGATGTGTAGTTTTATTCATTAGGTCATTTTTCAAATGGTAGTTTATTTGATTCCTGAGATTGAAAGAGTGGTATTTGAACTTTGAACTCTAAAAATATATAACTTCTCTTTCTAAAATATAGTATTTTTAAATAGCAAAAGCAATAATATATAGCTCAGAAGGTACAGATATAAAAAGTTGATAATTTAGGAACCCACGTATCTGTTTGGCCTTTAAATGCAGTCAATAAATGCAGAGCTTTCCATTTTTATCCATTTTAATTCTCAGGCACAGAAGGATAAGTCAAGTAGGTAACTAGCTTCTATAGATTTCTCCAAGAAAAACTGAAATGATCAACTCCAAGCAGCTAATCTAGCACTGGATCAAAATCCCTCAGGGAAATATTTATGTTTTACTAGTTTACTCAGAGAAATAGCTCTAGGGATCTGCAGATAGCCTTTGGTTTTTGGGTGGGGTTTTTTTTTTTCTTTCTTTTTTTCTTTATTTTTTTTTTTTTAACTGAAGGAAATACTGATGCCAGAGCTGAAGCTTGTGATTTAATCATAGAAGCAATTCAGCCTTTAGCAATCCTATCTCCTAAGAAATCAATAGCTACACTCTTGGTTCTATTAAAGGATTTTTTAACTTCTCAGTCTGACCAAGATATTAATTTGTATATGTTCTATTTTCTGCCTTTCTGGTTGATATCTTCAGATGTTGGTAGATAAATTCAATGATTCAGTTTGAAAATATTTTCTGCAAGGATTCTTTGTCATCATAATTATAATTATAATTACTTATCGATTTGTATACTATGGTTTCAAATGCTGGAATACTTAAAAGAATTTTTCATAAACATCCAAAGATTACAGATTGTATCAGCACTCTAAACATGTAACAGTCTCTTGGAGGTATTACTTTTAGAAGTGTATTTTTATTAGATTTAAGAACAACAACAAAAAAAAAGTGGGGGGAAACCCAAAAATAAATACAGTTAAAGAGGTGCAGAACGAGAAGCAACATCCCTGAGAGAGACGCAAATGTATGATAGTGCTGAAGTTTTGTGAAATATGGAACCATCAGCACTGAAGTTCTTCAAGTCCACAGGATGGAGATCTTCACCTAAATGTATTATCCAGAGGCTGAAAGTTTCCCTCAATTGGAGGGGCTGGAATCCAGGACATCCTGCTCTGATTTTATTAAAATATTATTATGTACATCAATGTATTTCTTTGCCAAATTATTTTAACATTTGTTGTTGTTGTCAAGTCACTTGTGACTCATAGTGACCCTATGTACAAAAGCCCTAAACCTCACTCTATCTGTGCCAACTTCACCATCTCTGACACACTTACTTCCATTACTCCAATCACTGAATCAGTTCATCTCATCAAGGGTCTTCCTCTCTTGTGCTGTCCCTTCATTCTTGTTGTAGGCTGAGGGTCCCAAATGATGGGATAATTTTATAATTATTACTAACGAGACTAACAGCCAGGAATGAGATAGAGCAGAGAGCATAAAACAGGGGGCCAGCAGTTCTGATTGAAGACCCCAAGCCAAACTTCTCTGTATCTTTTTTGAAAATTATCTGGAAGTAAATCACAAAGGTAATTCAATGTACATGAAGCCAAGCTCTTTCTACTGAAAACCTTCTGCTTGACTCAGGAGGGAGGGGTTAGCAAATGCAAGAATGTGGTAAACCCCTAAGGTAATCAGTTTATTACGAATTATTTAGTATTTGCTACCCATAATTCTGACAAACATGATGTCCCTCTACAAGGAATGGTTCCTCCTTGCAACATGCTCAAATTATGTCAGATGAAGCGTCAGACTTTACCTCCATGGAGAAACCGGGTTTCACCCTCTTCAGGATGAACCTATTTGTTCTCCTAGCAGTCCGTGGTATATTCAACACTCTTCTCCAGCACCACAGCTCGAACGCATCAATTCTCTATTATCCCTAGTCACTGTCCAGATCTCCAATGCATTACACACAATTGCAAAGACTTTAGCCCACATCAGGCACACCTTAGTCTACAGCCTGATGTCATTGCTCTTCGGTACTCTGATGAGGTCCCTGACAGCCGATTACCCAATGCAATTAATCTCTTGATTTCCTGGCTGCTGATACCAAGAGTGTTGACTGTTGAGCCAAGGAAATTAAAACTTTTAACTCTCTCAATCTCTTTGCCATCCATAATGATGCTGCCAATTGGCCCAGGGGTGAGAATCTTTGTTTTCTTGATGTTGAGCTCCATATTGAGGCTGCAGTCCTTGACCTTCTGCCACAAGCACCTCAGCTTCTCCTCAGTTTCAGCAAGCAGGGTTGTGTCATCAGCATAATTCAGGTTGTTAATGAATCCTGATGCCACATTTCTCCTCTTATAGCCCAGCAACACAGATGATCTGTTCTGCATACAGATTAAAATTGTATGGAGACAGAATATATCCCTGGCAGACACCCTTCCCAATTTTGAACCATATAATGTCTTCTTGCTTTGTTCGACAAATGCCTCTTATTTTTAAGTATAGTTTTCACATAAGCACAATCAAATGTTCTAAGATTCCCATTCTTCTCAAAGTTAGCCACTTCTTGTTGTGATCTACACAGTCAAAAGCCTTTGCATGGTCAATGAAGCACAGGTAGACATTCCTCTGGTACTCCTCTGCTTTCTGCCAAGATCCACCTACCATTAGCTATAATATCCCTGTACCATGACCTCTTCTAACCCCAGCGTACACATCTGGCAGTTCTCTGTTGACATATTGCTCCAGTTGTTTTTTGATAATTTTCAGCAGAATATCAGTCAGTTGGCCAGCTGGCTGTTCTTCAGATTTTTGGGCACAATTTAGTGAGCACATCGAGGCCATTGTCTGTTTGTTGAAATATGTTAATTGGTATGCTGTCAACTTCTGGAGCCTTGTTTTTGCCAATTTTTCTAGAACAACTTGAACTCCTTCATCGTCATAGGCTCTTGCTAATATGTTATTTCATGAAATTCTTCTGTGTCAGTCAATTCCTTCTGGTACAGTGACTCTGTATACTCCTTCCATCTTCTTTTAATGCTTTTTGGATCATTTAGCACTCTTCCCAAAGCATCTTTAAGTATTGCCACTCATGCCTTGAATTTGCTTTTCAATTACTTTAGCTTAAGAAACGCTGAGTTAGTTAGACCTTTATGATTTTCTGACTCCAGCTCTTTGCACATTTCATTATATTATATCTTGATTTGTCATCTCAAGCTGCCCTTTGAAATTTTCTGTTCAGCTCTATAATTTTTTTTGGTAGTTGGAAAACATTTTTTTCTTTTTAATTTTTCTACTAGTTTATTTACAAAATTAAAATACAAATTTGAACAAATTGTTTCAATTTCCCTCACCTCCCCATCAAACTGTACAACCCAATGATTAATCCCCCCACCCCTGC
>NW_006399784.1:921704-922767 GCF_000299155.1 Elephantulus edwardii | reverse complement strand
TGTGTTTTGACCCAGCCTTTTTCCTATTCCACCAACATCCCTTTCTACTACTGCCTACACCATTCAACACCTCTCTCCCCTTAACCAGCCATTTAGGCATTTATTTAAATAAATTATGCACAGAAAGGTTATTCCAAAATAGGTCATTAAACAGGACATAAGTATAGTGGATGGAAATATTGCCTAATTTTATGTTATCTTCATCATTGGGATGCTTTGATTCAAGGTCATGCCTATGGTTTTAGTCTGTCTCATTGATTGTTTTCCTCAATTTTGCTGTCTACTAAGCATCATGCCATTTTATAGAAGTTAGTCTTTCTTGACAATATATGCAAAGTAAACAAGCCAAATATTACTGCCCTACTTCTAAGGAGCATGTTGATTGCATTACTTTTTTTTTTCTCTGCCTTTTTTTATTACTATTAATTTAAATGAAAATTTACAGGGATTTTGGATTTCCATTCATTCATTGTTGCACTTTTCTCCATGCCCATCCCACCCCTCCAATTCATTCTTCTCTTTGAAAAGCAAAAATTATTTCACTGTTATTTTTATACAATCCATCCCCTGAAGTCCACTCCACTATGCAGCCTTCATTCTGGACTCATGTCATGACAATAATACCTAATCATATACCTATTAAACAATTCTCTCTCTCATCTGTTTCAATGCAGTATACATAATTTATCCCATCTTTCTCATTCTCCACCCAACCCCTATGTCAGTTCTGTTTTACGACAGTGGCACTATGCAGTATTTGTCCCTTTGTGACTGAGATATTTCACTCAGCATAATGTCCCCCAGGGTCATCCATTTTGAATAATATTTCATGAGTTCCTTGCTTTTCAATGCAGCATAGTAGTCCATTGTGTGAATATAACAGAGCTTCTCTATCCAATGAGAAGAGACTCTGAAAATTGCACTGGAGCGCAAAGAAGCCAAAGCACAGGGAAGAACTCAAGGTACTAAAGAGTTGAATAGAAGATTTCAAAAGGCAGCACGGGATGACAAAGCAAAATATTACAATGAAATGTGCAAGGAGTTGGAGTCGGAAAATCAAAAG
>NW_006399784.1:896518-919674 GCF_000299155.1 Elephantulus edwardii | reverse complement strand
GAGCACCACAACAAGATAAATGTAGACAACTCAATTAAAAAATGGGTACAGGATATGAACAGACATTGCACAAAAAAGACATTCAGATGGCCAAACAAACAGATGAAGAAAAGTTCAAAATATCTAGCTCTGAGAGAGATGCAAATCAAAACAGTATGAGATATCATCTCATCTCAGTAAGCATAGCAAACTTTAACAGAATAGCAAACAACAAATGCTGGCGAGGTTGTAGAGAAACTGGAACCTTTGTTCACTGTTGGTGAGAGTGTAAAATGATCACATTACTTTTAAAACATGCTTATTTTTTCTAATGCCAGTCTACAGTATATTCAATATTCTTTCCAAATACTACAACTCAAATAAATGAATTTTTCTTTTGTCTTAATTTTGCACATGCAGCTTTCCCAAATAAGTGAAGCATTTCACAAAATCATGGCTTTAATCAGGTGCACATTAGTCATCAAAGTGAAAGTTTAGCTTTTTGAAACATTACAAAAAAAGACATTTTGGCACAAATTTGCTTGATGTGCTGTGTATTTTGATTTAATGATTCCTACACATGAGTATTGATTCTTGATACAAGGAGAAATAAATCACAGACATTTCAGGAGTGGTTTAGTTATCATTATAATGTTGTTTTTGTTGTGTGCTGTTGAGTCACCTGCAACTTATAGTGACCCTATGCACAACAACCCTAAATGCTGATCTATACTGTGCCAATCTTACTGTGTCTGACACACCTATCCCCATTACCCCAATTACTGCATTAATCTACTTCATCAAGGGTCTTCCTCTCCTGCGCTGTCCCTTCACCCTTCCAAGGATGACGTCCCTCCTTGTAGCATGTGCAAAGTATGTCAGATGAAGCTTCAGAATCCTTGCCTCCAACTAGAAGCTGGGATGAACTTGTTTGTTCTCTTAGCAGTCCATGGCATATTCAATACTCTTCTGCAACAACACAGCTCCACAGCACCAATTCTCCTTCTATCATCATCATTCTCAAGCTCTATGATGCATAGCAAGGAACTGCAAAGAAAATGGCCTGTATCAGGTGCACCTTAATCTTCAAATTGACATCATTGCTTTTCAGTACTGTGGAGAGGTCCCTGACAGCTGACTTCCCCAATGCAATATGTCTTTTAATTTCTTGGCCAATTGTGCCAAGAGTGTTAATTGTGGAGGCAAGTAAACTGAAGTTGTGTGCAATCTCAGTCTCTTCACCATTCATCATGGTTTTGCCAATTGGCTTAGTGGTAAGAATCTTTGTTGTCTTGATACTGAGCTTCAATCCATATTGAAGATTGCAGTCCTTGACCTTCTGCAGCAAGTGCTTCAGGTCCTCCTCAATTTCAGCAAGCAGGGTTGTGTCATCTATCCTGATGCCACATTTCTTCTCCTAGAGCCCAGCCTCCCAGATAATTTGTTCTGCATATAGATTTAAAAAGTATGGAGATAGAACACACCCCTGATGTACACCCTTCCCAATTTTAAATCATGCTGTGTTCCCTTGTTCTGTTCTGATGACTGCCTCCTGGTCCAAGTATTGGTTTTGCATAAGCACAATCAAATATTCTGGGATTCCCATTCTTCTCAGAGTTAGCTACAATTTGTTGTGGTTCACACAGTCAATCATCTTTGCATAGTCAATGAAATAAAAAGACATTCCTCTCATCTCCTTTGCTTTCCGTCAAGAGCCATCTAACATTAGCTATAATCGATGGTGCCAAGGCCTTTCTTAAATCCCAGCTGCACTTCAGGCAGTTCTCTGTTGATGTGCTGTTCCAGTTGTTTTTGTATAATTTTCAGCAGATTCTTGCTTGCATGTGATATTATTGACATTGTTCTATAATTTCGAAACTCTCGATAACCTTTCTTTGGAATGAAAATAGATATAGATCTCTTCCAGTCAGTTGGCTGTGTTTCTTGGCACAATTTGGTGAGCACAACCAGGGCAGCATCTGATTGTTGAAATATACCGTCATTTCCTGGGGCCTTGTGGGGTTTTTTTGCCAATTCTTTCAGAGCAGCTTGAACTTCTTTCTTCATAACCACAGGCTCTTACTCTTATGTTGTTTCATTAAATTCTTCTGTGTAAGCCAATAACTTTTGGTACAATGACTCTGTATACTCTCTCCACCTTCTTTTAATACTTCGAGGATCATTTAATATTCTGTCCAAAGCATCCTTAAGTATTGCTACTCAATTCATGAATTTGTTTTTCAGTTCCTCGAGCTTAAGAACTACTGAGCAATTTCAGTCCCTTTGATTTTCTGTCCCTAGCTCTTTGCATATTTCATTATAATACTGTGTCTTCTTTAGCTGTTTGTTTTTTTTTTAAATCTTCTGTTCAGCTCCTTAATATCTTGTTTTCTTCTCTTTGCTTTTGTTTCTTGTTGCTCTAGTGCAATACTCAGAGTTTCTTCTGACATCCATCTTGGTCTTTTCTTGCTCTTCTGTCTTTGTAAGGATATTTTATATTCCTCATGGATGATTTTATCTGGTCTTGGCTCATTAGTGTTCAAGGCCTCAAACCTGTTCCTGAGATGGTTTTGAAATTCAGGTGAGATAGACTCATGATCATATTTTGGTTCCTATTGATTTGATTTAAATTTCCTTACCTTTAGCTTGAAATTGCATATGAGTAGTTAGTGGTCTGTTCCACAATCATCACCTGACATAGTTTTCACTGCTGATTTTAAACTTCTCCAGTGCTTCTTTCCACAAATGTTCAATCTGATTTTATGCATAACATCAGGTGAATAAATATATATAGATAGAGATAGATAGATAGAGAGAGAGAGAGAGATGATGATAGAGATAGAGATGAGAGAGAGAGATGGAGATAGAGATGGAGATAGAGATAGATGATATAGATGTAGATGTAGATATAGAGATAGAGATAGAGATATAGAGATAGAGATAAAGATAGAGATATATAGATATTACTGTTTAACTAAGTATTTTCTTTACAATGGAAGCTCTAATAATAACTCAGTTGTTGTCCTGAACCAGTCTCATTGATTCCAACACACCAACCCCAATTGCCTCAGTTACTGAAATAATCCATCTCATCTTGGGTCTTTCTCTTTTGCACGTCCCTCCACCTTCAGAAAAGTATGTCCTTCTCCAAGGACCGGTCTCTCCTTTCCCCATGCTCAAAGTATATGAGACAGAACTTCAAAATTCTAGCCTCCAAGGAGAAACTTGGTTTCACTCTCTCTAAGACAGACATATTTGTTTTCTTGGCAATCCGTGGTATGCTCAAGACTCTTTTTGCAGCACCATAACTAAACTCGTCTTCTATCATCTCCAGCTCTCTGAAGAATAGCAAATAACTGCAAAGACCATGGCTTGAATTAGATGCACCTTATTCTCTAGACTGCTGTTGTTTTCCATGACTCTGGAGAGGTCACTTTCAGAATATTTTCCCAGACGATTGATTTTTGAATTCCTGTGCTGATGCCAAAGTGTGGATTGTGGGGCTGAGAAAGCTGTAATTGTTAACAACCTCAATCTCTTCTCCTTCTATTATGGTTCTGCTAGTTGGCCCAGTAGTGAGAATTTTTGTTTTCTTGATGTTGAGCTTCAATCCACATTGAAGACTATCATCCTTGACCTTCTGCAGCAAGCACTTCAGGTCTCCGTCAGTTTCAGGAAGCAAGGTTGTGTCATCTGCATAACATAAATTGTTGATGAGTCTTGCTCCAATCCTGATGCCACATTCCTCCTCATAAGCCCCAGCTTCCTGAATGATTTGTTCTGTGTAAAGATTGAAAAGGTCAGGAGACAGGATGCATCCTTGATGCACTCCTTTCCTGATTTGGAATCATGCAGTGTTTCCCTGCTCTTGTTCTGAGGACTGCATCCTAGTCCAAGCATAAGTTTCATATAAATGCAATCTAGTGTTCTGGGATTCACTATGCTGAAAATGCATAATCTAGGTAAAAATACACTTTATTATAATCAAATTTCAAACTACCTTATCAAAGGAAATTTAATGGCTAAGTTAGCCTATCCATTTGACCTCTGACTTTGGAGATAGCGACCAACACTGTTATTTACAAGATATGATAATGAATTTGGGGTGTGTTCTTGTTGTTAGGTGCCATTGAATCAACTACTCGTAGTGACCCTACCAACAATAGACATTAGCCTTGCCCAATCCGGCACCATCCTCATGATCTGTCATGCTCACAGTCATTTTAGCAGTCATTTTCTAAATCCATCTTGCTGAGTGTCTTCTCTTTCTCTGACCCTCCACCTTTACTAGCATTACATCTCTCTTCAAGAATTGGTTTCTCCTGAGAATATGTTCAAAGAAAGTGAGATAAATTTCCACCATCCTTACATCTAAGGAAGTCTTGGATTAAACTTCCTTCAAGATTACTTTATTTGTTCTTTTGATATACTTAATACTCTTCTCTAATACTATAGTTCAAAGGCATTAATTCTTCAGTTGTCTTTATTCATTGTCCAACTTTCAGGTGAACTGAAAAGATCATGGCTTGGATCACATGCACCTTCGTCTTTAACCTGACATAATAGTTCTTTAGAACTTTGGCGACGACCTTAAAAATAGATTTCTTCAATTCAATACGTCTTTTAATTTCTGGACTGTTGCTACCATGGGTGTTGATTGTGAATCTAAACAAAATGAAACTACTATCAGCTTCAATCCCTTCTCCATCTATGATGCATGATGAAACAAACAAACAAACAAAAAAACCCAAAATAAGGGAAAGGGAGGCTGAGGTAGGAAAGCTAACCAGAAGATTTCAAAGGGCAGTTCCAGAAGACAAAGCAAAGTATAACAATGAAATGTGCAAGGAGCTGGAGTTAGAAAACAAAAGGAAAAACAAACAGCATTTCACAAACTAAAAAAAAAAAAAAATGAACAATTCAAGTCTCTTGTTGCAACACTGAAAGACCAAATAATTTATTTGTTGTTGTTTATGCCAGTGAGTCGAATCAACAGATAACAGATATCTAGCATGTTTCACAGGCTGAAAATCTCAAGGGAGAAGACTGCCAATCTGTCTCCCATGGAGCAGTTGGTAGATTCAAATCGAGTACCTTCATGTTTACAGTGCAGCTATTTACCACTATACAATAAGACAATATTTAATTTTAGCAGAAAAAAACCCCACGGGATGAAATGAATTCATTTCAACTCAACGCTTTGTTGTTAAATTGGAACCGACTCAAAGCTGACCCTCCATTGGGTTTCAAACAGTGTAAAAAGCACAATTTTTAAGAGTGTAATTTATAATAGAAGAGATTGTCTATCTTTCTACTACCACCTCATGAGTGAATTCAGTAAATCAGAGAGATGCTGCCTTTGGTTTAGTAATGCAACTCCCTATAGACTACAGTACTTGAGATTAGAGCATATACTTTAGATATATTCTAATTATTTAGGGACTAATCACACAACACCACAATAAATCTAGAGACTACATTTTTGTTCTGTTGTTATGTGCCATCTATTTGCCTGTGACTCATAGCAATGCTATGTACAATAGCTCTGAACCCTGCCCTATCCTGAACTAGTCTCACTGACTCTGACACACCTATCCCCATTACCACAGTTACTATATCAATCTATCTCATCTGGAGTGTCTCTACCCTTCTTAGCGTGATGCCCTTCTCCAAGGACTGGTCACTCCTGGCAACATACTCAAAGTATGTGGGATGTAGCTTCAAAAACCTTGCCTCCAAGGAGAAAGTTGGTTTCTCTTTCTCCAAGACAAACCTGTTTATTCTCTTGGTGTTCCATGGTATGTTCAGTACTCTTCTCCAGCACAACAACTCAAAGGCTTAGATTCTTCTTCTGTCATCTTTAGTCATTGTCCAACTCTCTGATGCATAGCAAGTATTATGAAGGCCATCACCTGAATTAGGTGTCCCTTAGTCTATAGATGATATCGTTGCTCATCAGTATTTAAAAGAGGTCCATGACAGCAAATTTTCCCCTAGAGCAGTTGTTTGATTTTCTGACTGCTGGTGACAAATGTCTTCAAAAAAAAAAAAAGGCTGCCAAAACCCCCTCAAACTAATTGCTGGAGATCCAAAACTGATCCATAACTGGCCCGTAAGTGTGCTTTAGAGGCTATAAATAGCATGGAAAGAGTTTGCCCATCTTTCTTACTTAGAGCCACTCTTGGATTTAAATCAGCAAAGAGGCATAAACTCAGGGCTAACCCAACTAATTGAGTTGTTCATAGCACAGCTTCCTATGGACAATACTACAAAGGCCCAAAGTAGACAATTCCAAACTAATTAAGCTCTTCCTTAAGTAATATTAGGAATGTAACAATGTAACAGGAATTGGTAGTTCATTGGAAGAGTTGTCTCCTTTCACGTGGGAGACCCTGGTTTGATTCTCAGAAAATGCATATTGTTTGCAGCAACCATCCTTCAAGTGAAGGGCTGTGTTTGTTGCTGTATGGCTGAACAGGTTTCAGATGTCCTTTTAAACAATGAGAAATTAGAAAAGAAGGCTTAGTGGTCTACTTTGAAAAATCAACCAGTCAACTACAGTAAGCTGATCTTTGAAGGGTTATGAAAATGACAAACAACTGGGTAGTGTTTTGTTCTATTGTGCATGAGTCTAGTAAGATAAGATAGGAAAAAATAAGTAAGCTATAGAGAGATACAATCATTCTAGCAAAAACATTTTTCAATAAACAAATGAAAGTTACTTTACTGCTAAATATTTTCACTACCTCTTTTATGACTTCGTTGCCATCCAGTCAAAATAAACTCATAGCTGATCTTCCACTGGGTTTCTGAGGTTGAAAATCACATAGGAAATTTCCCATCATTCTACTGAGGAAGGGCTGATAAGCACAGCCTTTGGATTAGCAGTGTAACTCCCTTCAGACCTTGTGGCAAGAGCTACCCACAAAGATCATTCCAATAATGACAGAATTATAAGTATACCTAAGTATAATCTGTTAGTATTCACGCATGCACGCGTGCACGCGCGCACACACACACACACACACACATACACACACACACGTTGTTTTTGTTAAGTGCATTGAGTCGCATATGACTCGTGGCAAATCTATATACAACAGCTCTGAACCCTGCTCTATCCTGTGCCAACTTCATCATCTCCAACACACCCACCTCATTAACCCAGTCACTGAATCAATCCATCTCATACAGGGTCTTCCTCTCTTGCCCTGTCCCTCCACCCTCCCAAGCATGATGTCCTTCTCCCAGGACAGGTCTTTCCTTGCAACATGCCCAAAGTAGGTCAGATGGAGCTTTATAATCTTTGCCTCTAAGGAGCTGCTTGGTTTAACCCTCTTTCCCAAAACCGTAAGTCCCTGCCTAAAATTTTCTCTATTCCTGTTGACTGATATTCTTTACAAAAAGCTTATGCCCCTATGGATGTCAAAATGTGTTCTATGAAAAAAGAATTACCATATTCTTATGTGTACTAAAACAATTTAGATCAAGATATCAGAATAATTATTTCAAAAAAATATTTTCTACTGTTTACTTACAAAGTTTGTATACATTGTTTTTCACATAGAATCTTTCTCATTTCCTTTACTTACCCCTCCCTCCACTCATCAAATTGTGTGACCCTATGATTAACCACCCCTGACCTCCACCTGACCCGGCAAATCCTCAACCCTCTGCTCCGCCCTCCATCCCCCCACTTGGATCCTCATACACCTTCTGCAATAATGAACTTATATGAAGTTCTGTCCTTTATCTGTCCTTCTGGAACATGTGAAGAAATGCTCGAAACCACTGGCAGAAATAAAGATGTGGAACAATATTTTTTGCCATACAAATTAGTATTCTGTTTTATTGACCCTGTGTGTGAATGTTATCTACTTTCCACTTCCAATTTATCACCCAAAAAAACTATTAGTTTATAATCTTCAGTGTGTATTGGTATTTTCTACAATCTACTTAGGGGGGAAAAAAGAAGCAAAGTTAAAGAAAATCGAAAACAAGGTCTTATGATAGAAAAGGGTAGTTTTTATTTTTACATTTAATAGAGCTCTAAGCTTCCCCAAAATGTCTACAATCTATCTCCTCAGACAGATCAAGGAAGCATTATAAGAAACATACAGCAGAAAGGAAATGTCAAGGAAACATCACAGATGTAAAACAGGTATTTTTGGGGTTTATGTGTTGTTTTTTTTCTATGAGCAAATTATTTCTAGAACATATTTTCTTATAAATGTCCAACACTTTCCTTGTGCAGGAATTCTTGGCAAATAGTTCAGACATAGAAAGTCCAAGACATGAAAATACATTTTCATATTTTAATGATGATAAAGTATATATCCTTAAATTCTGCTGCTGTCATTTGAAAATGGAGAACTTTAAAGTCAATATAAATGGTTTTATAACTGTGTAATGCTTTCATATTTATAAACTCAGAAGTGTTTTAATGCAAAGGGATATTAGCACTCTTCAAGGATTTTAAAACATGTTACTTACTCTTATTTTTGTTATATGGTTTTATGATATCCATGTTAAGTAGCTAGAAACTGTTACTCATGATTGGGTTCCTTAGAAAGGGAGTTTTAAAAGCCATAATAACAACAAGGTTATTACTAAGGAAAGAGGATTTAGCTACTAAATTTTTTCTCAGAAGTCAATCATGCCTGCAGAGGAAGTTGATTAATGGCGCCTAATCTACAGATGTTGTGGAAGCATTGTCAATGAAAGTGTTAATTATCTAAATTTTTAGCAGAAAGATAAAGATTTTAACCTTAGAAAAGAAAGACAAGACTAAATAACTCATGGGAATAGGTAATGGGATAGTGAGCTTTTTATATTCACAATGGCAACTGACATCCATCCAAGTGACAACTGACAGAAAACCATGAGCATTAGTTTTTACCAAGGCTGACACTTGAAGTGTTTACAGTCTCTCCACTTTCTCCTAAATCAGAGTCTACATCTCCAAAGTATTCAAGAAGATTGGCATGCACAACAGAATCCTAATTAAAAATTAATACATTATTAGGGTACAAAAACTTTAACTCTGTTGAACAACTGATTATTATAACTTATAGCTCTCCCATCGTTCAATGCATATTACATAAAGGTTATTCTTCATTGCTAATATTTTTACTGAAATTCATTATAGTCATCAAGCTCTTCAACCACCATAAATGCCAGGGGAAACAGAAAACAAAAATAGTATTCTATATGGCTCAACTTAAACAACAATTGCATTATAACGATGATGTAAACATTAAGTATTAACAAAATATGTACCATGATTAGAAAAAGTGGCTCAGTAAATCTCTTGGTTCCACAATCAACATTCTTAGTACCAGCAGTCAGTAAATCAAAAGACAAAGTGCATTGGAAAAGTCTGCTCTCAAGGACCTCTCCAGAGTAATGAAGAGCAACAATGTACGTCTGGTCATAGTTTTCCCAATTATTTGCTATGCGTTAGAGAGCTGAACAATGCCTAAGGATGATAGAAGAAGAATGAAATCCTTTGAACTGTGGTGCTGGAGAAGAGTGTTGAACATACTGTGGACTGCCAGAAGAACAAACCGGTCCATTCTGAAGAGGCCGAAAGCAATCGGCTCCCTGGAGACAAGGATTTTGAAGCTCTGTCTCACATATTTTGGACATGTGGCCAGGTGGGACTAGTACTTGAAGAACAACATGCTTGGAAGGGTGCAGGAACAGCACGAGAGAGGAAGACCCAGTATGAGATGAATTGACTCAGGAAATGGAGATATGGGATTGGGTCTGTTAGAGATGATGAGATCAGGAGGTATATTGCACTGAAAAAGTCTGAAGTTAGGGACTTCTCCAAACTGTTGAGGAGCAATGATGTTAGTTTGATGGCTAAGGTACACCTGCTTCAGTCCATGGTCTTTTCAGTCGGTTGTTATAATCTGAAAGTTGGGAAATGAAGAAGGATGACAAAAGAAAATTTCATGCCTTTGAACTGTGGTACTGTGAAGAGTAATGACTATACCATGGACTGCTAAAAGAACAATTAGATATGACCTGGAGAATATGCAGCCAGAGTGCTCTTTGGATACAAAGATGATAAAATTTTCTCTCACATACTGTGACATGTTGCTAGGATAGTCTATTAATTGGTGAAGGAATCATGCTTGGGAAGATGGAAGAATGATGAAAGATAGGAAGACCCTCTATCAGATGGATTGACACTGTGACTGCATTGACTGAGCCAGTGCAGTGGCTCACATTTGTCAGAGATTGTGAGGATGGAACAGGATAGGACAGGATTCAGATCTGTTGTTCAAGGGTCACTATGAGTCATATTCAATGGCACCTAACAATAATAACAAACATATGAATGCAATGATATAATTTGGAAACTGTTGTTCTTCAATTGTTTGGTGATAAACCAAATAATAGTAAAAGAATTTAAATTTTGCAAAGAACACTTTCTTTTTTTATGATTGATTTTTTTAATTTTTTTAAATTTTTTATACCTTTTTTAAAAAAATTTATTATTAATTTCAATGAAAATTTACAAAGACTTTGGATTTCCATTCATTCATTGTTATACTTTTCTCCCATTTCAACCCTTCCCCCTAGTACACTACCCTCTTGGAAAAGAAAAAGAAAAATTATTTCATTGTTTTACAATCCCTCCCCCCAGGTCCACTCCACTATACATTCTTTGCTCTGGACTCGGGTCATGACAAAAATCCCTAATAATTTTCCCTCTTAAACAGTTTTCTCCCTCATCTGTTTCAATGCAGTATACATTACTGAACCCATCCTTCTCAGCCTCCCCTGACCCCAAAGTCAGCCCTACTTTGCAACAGTGGCATCATGCAGTATTTGTCCTTTTGTGACTGAGATACTTCACTCAGCATTATGTCCTCCGGGGTCACCAATTTTGAATAATATTGCATGAGTTCCTTGTTTTTCAAAGCAGCATAGTATTCCATTGTGTGAATATACAGCTTCTCTATCCATTCGTTTTTTGATGGGCACTTAGGTTGTTTCCAACTCCTTGCTATTGTGAACAAAGCCGCGATAAACATGGGTGTGCATATATCTCTGCTTGGATGTCAATTATGGTCTCTTTGGAATATATTCCCAGTAGTGGAATTCCTGGGTCAAATGGTATCTCTATTTACAACTTTTTGAGAAAGTACCATTCCACCTTCCATAGTGGTTGCACCATTTTACACTACGACCAACAGTGAATAACGGTTCCACTTTCTCCACAACCTCGCCAGCATTTGTTGCTTGTTGTTCTGTTAAATTTTGCTATTCTGACTGGGATGAGATGATATCTCACAGTTGTTTTAATTTGCATCTCTTTTAGAGATGGGGAGTTTGAACATTTCTTCATATGCTTGTTAGCCATCTGAATGTCTTCTTCAGTAAAGTGTCTGTTCATATCCTGTGCCCATTTTTCTATTGGATTATATACCTTTATCTTGTTGTGGTGCTCAAGTATTTTATAAATTCTGGATATAAGTCCCTTATCTGATATGTCATTACCAAATACTTTTTCCCAGTCGGTGGCTTCCCTTTTTACCCTGTTGGAGAAGTTTTTGGATGTGCACAGGGATTTGATTCTTAGAAGACCCCATTCATCTATTTTATCTTCTACTGGTTGTAGGTTTTTCAGAATACTTGGAAGACTGTTTATGTTGTGGATTAGGACTTGTAGCATTGTTCCAAGCTTTTCGTTAATGAAGCTTATGGTCCTTGGTTTTAATCCTAGGTCCATGATCTACCTTGAGTTGGTTTTTGTATATGGAGTGAGGTGTGGATCTTGCTTGAGTCTTTTGCGGATTCTTTTTCAATTTTGCCAGCATCATTTGTTAAAATGGCTGTCATTTCCCCACTTAACTGATTTCATCTCCTTAAGAGACCTACAGAAGTGGAAGAATATCCCTTGCTCATAGATGGGAAGACTCAATATTGTGAAAAGGGCAATACTACCAAAGGCAATTTACACATTTAATGCAATCCCAATACAAATATCAATCCATTCTTCAAGGAGATGGAGAAAGCAATTTCCAGTTTCATTTGGAATGGAAAGAAGTCCTAAATAAGAAAAGCACTACTTAAAAAACAGAAGAAGGGTAGGAGGTATCTCACTCCCTGATCTCAAATCCTACTACACTGCCATGGTGTTTAAGACAGCATAGTACTGGTACAATGACAGACACATAGATCAATGGAATAGAATTGAGAACCTGGAGATCAGCCCATCTATCTAGGGTCAACTGATTTTTTACAAAGAACACTTTCTAATGCAATCTAAGAATAGTTTTCCTTGATGGTGCCCTGTAATATCTGTAATCTCACTAGAGATAAAAGGGGAGGAATCTGAGCTGAAAGAGATAAATTACCAAGAAAAAATTACCAGAAATAAAATTTAGACTCCAGTCTCTCTATGAGAAAATTTCTTGACACCATAAAAGGCCAACATACCAGCAGGACTTTGGGAAACACTGAGAAAAAGAAGGTCTTCCTTTACTTAGACTTGCATTTTAAACTTGGGTTTCTATTCTCCTAAACTATAAAAGAATAAATTTCTGTTTTGAAAACCATATTCTTGTGGCATCTTCGTTATAGTAGTAGTGGGAAACTAAGACAGAAATGTAATAGCTGGAAAGAGAATGGTTAAAAGTGAAGAGTAGAATGAAAATAGAAACACTATCCAAATAATTATTTAGAATTGTAAAGGAATGCACAAGAAATTTAGAAGAACCAAGAACTATTGGAAACAGTCAAGAGGGAATCTCAAATGTCTTACAGTATTTAAACTACCATTCAACAATTTTACTCAGCCATTAAGTGGAACCATACTCTACTTAAGTTCACATTCATGTCTACATGTCCCAAGTGTGAACCAACTCCAGAACCTTTTAGTGAGTCTTTAATGAAATGAAAATGCTTCTTTTGTGAGTGAGATACTTCAATCAGTATAATATTATCCAGTATAATTCACTTCATATAATATTTTATGAGTTCCTTATTTGTCAGTGCTGCATAGTATTCTATTGTGTGGCTATACCACAGTTTCTCTATCCATTCATTTGTTGATGGGCACTTGGGTTGCTTCCATCTCTTTGCTATTATGAACAATCCAGTAATAAACAATTATGACCATGCATATATTTGTTTGGGTGGCAACTCTGCTTATTTAGGGTATATGCCCACTAGTGGAATTGCTTGGTCAAATTATAGTCCTATTTCCAACTTTTTGAGAAAGTGTCATATTGCCTTCCATAGCGGTTGCACCATTTTACACTTCCACCAACAGTGAATAAGGGCTTCAATTTCTCCACAACCTCGTCAGCATTTGTTGTTTCCTGTATGTTGAACATTTCTATGGTTACTGCGGTGAGATGATATTTCATAGTTTTTCTGGTTTGTATCTCTCTTAGAGCTAGGGATTTTGAACATTTCTTCATGTGTTTGCTTGCCATCTGAATGTCTTCTTTGTTAAAGTGTCTGTTCATATCCATGCCAATTTTGCAGTTGGGTTGTTTACCTTTATCTTGGTGAGGAGCTGTAGTGTTCTACAAATTTTAAATATAAGTCTCTTGTCAGAAACGTCATTACCAAATATTTTTCCCAGTCTATATAATGTCTCTGTTATAAAACAGGACCAATATGGGAAATTGAGGGAAATTAAGAAAAGAGGGGGAAAATAATGAACACTGTATTAGAACAGATAAGGGAAAGAACTGTTTAAAAGGGCTATATGATTATTAGGTATTATTTGTATAACAGCAGTCCAGAACAATAGGTGTATAGCAAAGTGGACTGGGGTGAAGGGAAGGGATGAAACTGTGTTACAATAAATGAAAATTTATAAGAGAAAAGTGAACTGCGGGAATAGGGAGGAAAATGTGCAACAATGAATAAATGGAAATCCAAGTTTTCTATAACCTTTCTTTAAAATCACAATAAAAAATGATTTATAAAAAAAATGCTCATTGGCTCTCCCATGATTTTTTTTTCTCCCAGTTTTCTTTGTTCTGTTTTTCCTGCTATTAATTGTTTTACTGACTTCCAGTTTAAAAATATTTGCTACTGGATTTTTGTTGTTGTTGTTGTTGATTCCTTTTGTTTTCTTTGTCCCAATAGGCTCTTTAAATACGCACATACACACACACACACACATTGAGTATTTAGCAACTATTTCAGATGAAGAAGACATAATGTTGTTGTTCAAATTGCTATTCCCACTTTTCTCTTCTCTTGTTACTTTCAGAAGGTCTGACATTCCTATTAAAAAAATTATATCCAAGTAGTTAGGTCACTATGAGTTGTAAGCAACTCAACAGCATACAACAACAATGAGTGTTAAGTAGTTTAGCACATATAATAGAAAAATTCAAATTAATTTTCATTTGAAGTCCTTTATTCGAGTTTTATCTAGTTTACTCTTTTTTAAATAAAGTTTATGTCTAGATTATTTTTTACGAAAAAATTCACAAGTAAATCAACTCTAACTTTGGCTATCTATCCCCTAAATATATCTACCTTATGTTTCTCTTCCTTTCACCATCCACCACTCCTTTAGGGACCTAAAAGAGAAGTAAAAAGCAGGAAAAGTGTAACATTCTTTGTTGATGAGGACTTCATTGATCAGATAAGATTCCTTGAACCTAGTGTTAATGATCACAAAGATGAATATGTTCTGGTGCCATAGTCTCTCCAATTAAGTCTTCTAGTACAAAGTTGTTTCTCAATCTCATCCTTAAATTTGGTAAACAGTCCAGGACGTCCTAGGCACTGTTTTTCTTCAATATCCCATCAGAACAACCACCCAGGATTTCTAATCATGGATGTAACCCCTTTTCTATACTGAAAAGCCAAAGTGCTCTGTTGAGACAAAGGCGACAAAACTTCATCTTACCTACTTTTAATGTGTTACCAAGAGAGGCTACTCCTTGCAGATGGATATTATGCCTAGAAAGATAAGCAAAAAAGAGAGAGATCCTCCACCAGCTGGATTGGCAAAGTGACCACATCGATGGACTTGCACATGTCAGAGATGGTGAGGATGGCACATTATAGGTAGAAGTTCAGATCTGTTGTATGTAGGGTAGCATTTAATGATAATAACTGTACTGACATATGCAGGAAACCCTAGTAAGTTCTTGAAAGAATTTTAGCAAGACCTTCCATTTTAAATGAATTGAAGAAACAAACCACCTTTTCTTTTTTCTCTGGGTGTTGGGAATACTTCTGGAATCCAACAAATTTCTCCCTAAACAATAAAATTTGATCTATTCAAGCTCCATACTTCATTCTTTCACATTAGTACTAAGCTAAACTGTGGAAAACCTATCCCAATATTTTTTCAGCAAGTAATTAATAAGAAAGTTTAAAATCTCAACTTCAGATTTAAATTCCTATTCTTTTTTTTGCCTCTTGAGACTGAAATCAAACTAGAGTTCCTCATGGCTATTGAACGGATTCTGACTAACAACAACTGTAAAACAGAATAGAACTACCTCAGGAGGCTTAATATGTGTTAATTGTAACTGACATACACTGCCATGTATTTCTGTTACAAAGTAGCCAGTCAGTTTCAACCACTAATTTTTTTAGTTTTCAATAAGAGAAAATGGCTTGGCAACCACAGCAGTGAATTTGAACATACTGTCAATTGTGAGGAGCAAAAAGATTAAGGCAAGATTTTGTTGTACACAAAACTATCACGAGCAGCAGTTAGTTCCATGACAGGTGGACATCTACCTACTTGTCATTGTGTATTAAATGGCTATCTTTTGTGTCCAATGTCTTTGCAATAAAAGTGCATTCCTCTCCTAGCGCAAAAACAAATGTTCTACATAGTTCACTGTATTGTTAATTGTGAAATACACTTTTTAGACCGAATATTTCTTCATAAGGTGTGATCTTTAAAAAATTCGATCAGTTCTCACATCAATAGAACAGACATAATAATTCTTACTTGCAGAGTTAGTTGAAGTTCTAATGAGACAACATGGGTGACAGACAAAACATGGTGTCTAGCACATGGCAGAATCCCAGGAAGTGAATGGGCTAGCTTTCCTTAATATAACTATGAAAAAAGCTGGTGAGGTATTTCTGATTTTAACATTAGACTGGAAAAGCAGAAGTGATCATAAAATTTCCCTCGTAGTTTTGAAAATAGTAATTAACATGCTTCCATGAATTTTTGGAGCTATATTCAGGCTTTGTCTCTGGCATATTCAAAAGCAAAAGCCAACAGTAAGAACTATGGCAAAAAAGTCTCAACGTCATCGTCTCAATGCCCATTGTTCCAAGGAATTCTAGGAGAAAATTCTAAATGCACGAGAACGATTGATCCACCCCTCCCTAAAGAAACTATTTAATAGAAAGCAAGAGTCTTAAAATTGCTCCCCTATAAACAATGGCAGGGGTATGCAGTCTTTGGAAGGCTGAAATAATCCCACAGGCAGTGCAGTGAATTTTCATTGATATATAAGTAGCTGCCTATTATTTGCAACAATGAAGAGGACTAATTTAACACAAGAACATAGCAGTAGAAGCAATGCTTCCTTAACAATAGCTTTCTTCTCTGCAGGAATTCGTATGAGTGAGTAGGAGAAATAAGGACTGTGGCAATGTGGGAAAGCGAAGGCAGAACCTGATGACTGCAAGCCGTGTGGCATATCCGCTTAGAAGTTTATTACATGAATGTGCCAAGGATCTGTTTCAGTGCCCTACTGTGTGAGTCAAGAAATGTGACTCCAACTTGACACATTACAAAGGTAAAGACTGAGAGCAAAGCTGACAGACCTCAGGGATCTCCGTTACTGGCTGTTACCTTCTGAGTGTCATTGGCAGAAAATGAAAGCGGCCCCTGGCACACATAACTGCAGGTGCGCAATCCTAACTTGGGTACAAAGCAGCAGGGGGAGGAAAGGTGTGCCCTTTGCTAGAATCCAATTTGTTAAAGGAAACCATACATCCTGTGAAACTTTTTATCCCAATTTGGAAATTAGTGGTTGGTTGCCTTAGCAACCTTTGGATCCCATGAGTCTCACACACAGTGCTAATTTTAATTCATGAGCACCTTACTGGGTAAGGAATGCAAACAGTAACTTGAGCATCCCATTTGGAATTTTTCTCACAGGAAATGAGATTTCCCTCTGCCTGAGAAAGACCCTGGTAATAACTCCATCTATTCATACTTTTGACATACCTGGTGGTACATGGCCAGCCTAATATGTGATCTAATTTCATGGTCACAGCCTTACCAAAAGGTTATCAATAGTATTTCCATATTACCAGTGAGCTAGAGAAACATTACTTCACTTTCCCAAGGTTACTTGAGTGGTGGCTGGAAGGTTTTAGTGCAGATTTGACTAAAAAAAACAAAAACAAAGTGCTTTTTCTGTTTCTAACTTGGTAAGACTAAGAGAAAATTGTAAAACTGTAAATTACTTTAGGATTATCTTGGTTGCCTAGTGCTGCTACATAACAGAAATGGCACAAGTAGATGGCTTTCATGAATAAAAATGTCATTTTTCACAGTTTAAGGGGCTACAAGTTGAATTCAAGGTATCAGCTGTAAGGGAAGGCTTTTTCTCTGTTGACTCCAGGGAAAGGTCCTTGTTCCTTGGCTCCTTGATGATCTTCACATGACATGACATCAATATTCTCTCATCTATATTTGTCTAACCTTCTCCTTTAATATCTCATAGGGAAGCTGTGGTGTGTAGTCTTAGTAGCTAACCCAAAGACTGCACATTTCTAGTAGTTATAATCCATCGAGATCTCTGATGGTAAAAGTTAGGTAATATCTTCTTATTGCCATTTATAACCTCAGAAAACTACTGGAGGGTTGTTGTGAGTTAGAATCAACACACATGAGTGAATGAGCAAGGAGTGAGTGAGTGGCTGAGAAAGTGAGTGAGTTGGTAAATATTGTCTGTGAAAGTGACTCTACACACACTCTACACTAATCCTGTCTCATTAACCACAAATGGTATCACAGAGATGTTAGCATTTATGACATGTATTTTGGAAAACAAAATTAAACCTTTATTAGTGATTATCCTACACAATGTCCTTGGTTAACAGATAAGGAAATAGAGACCTAAGAAAATGAAGAAAATTAATCCAGGTCTCATCATCAATAATGAAACGAGTTGAGATGAGAATTCAAGTCCCAGGGCTATAAACGCACTCATTTATTTAAAAGCGATGTATGATAGGGTATTACGGTTATCACAAGAGTCCACAATTAAGGTTGCATAGTGGAATGTACTTGGGGTGGTGGGAGGGGTTCGGGAGGATTGCTTACCAGGGAGGGTGTTTTACTTTTCAAAGAGAGGAGCTAACTGGGGGGGAGTGGGGGGGAGGGAGGGCTGGGCGGGGAGAGAAGTGCAGCAACGAATTAAAGGAAATCCAAAATCTCTGTAAATATTCATTAAAATTATTAATTTTTTTTAAAAGCCCTGATTTATTTAAGTGTCTCTTTGGAGTCACCTAAAATATGAGATCAAAAACATTAGACCGATACTGAAAGTTATACCACTGTGGTCAAATTCCAGAAAGGTCAACATGGTGGATTTAGTAATGCTCTCGGATAAAGGCAGACTAGGAAGAAGGATTGGGTTTCTACTACTTAAATGGCAGGCCTCTGAAAAACCTAAAACTAATATGTAAACACAAAAAGTTATAGTGATAGAGGTAGATCCAAGACCGGAACTAAATAAAAATGGAGAGAAACAGCTGCAAACAACATTAATTGTAGGAACATTAACTCTATGAAGTATGAATGTTGTAAAACTAAAAGTTATGAAAATGAAATGGAACCTAAGAATATAGACTTTCTAGACTTATGTAAGATGAGACGAACTGGCTTTGACAACTTTGAATCAGTCAGTCACATGGTATATTGTGCCAGGAATGAAAACAGAAGAAGAACGGTGTTGAATTCACAATTAAAAAGATATATTCGAGCTCTATTTTAAATTCAATATTGTGAATGATAGGATATTATCTATACTCATACAGGGAAAAGCTGTTAATACGACTATTACATAAATATACACAGCAACAGCTAAAGCCAGAGAGAAGGAAATTGATGATATTTACCAAAGTTTGCAACCCAAGCTTGAACAAACATGCAATTATAATGCATTAATAATAACCACTAACTATAATACAAAAGTTGGAAACAATGAATAAGAAATAATAGAAAGCAGGAACTTAATGACAGAAATTAGTCCAGAAATAGAATTAAAGTAGAAATAGAAATAAATTTTTGTACAGATAATAATTTATTTACTGCAAATACTTAAAGAAATGGAGACTTTGCACATGGACCTCATCTGATAGACTGCAGATGAATACAATTGACTATATCTGTGGAAGGAACTGTTGGAGAAGGTCAATATCCGTCTTGGCACCATCATAATTGATGGAAAAAGATTGAAATGGCCAATTATTTCATTTTACTTGAATCCACCTTTAAACTCTTGGTACTAACACTCAGGAAATCAAAAGACATATTGCATCAGGACATATTGTACTGAATATCCCAAAAACTGACAAAAAGGACATAGTTTTCCTAGTAACATGTCCAAAGTATGTAAGACAAAGCTTTGCCATTTTTGCTTCCAAGTAGCACTCTTGCTGTATCTTCTCCAAGATGTATCTGGGTTTTTGAAAAGCCCGTGTAATATTCAGTACTCTTCTCTTACACCACAATTCAAAGTATCAATTCTTCTGTCATCCTTATTCATTGTCCATCTTTCAGCAGTCTAACAAGTGATTGAAAAAAATTCTCTAAATCAAACACACCTTAGTTCTCACACTAACATCATTGTTCCATGGTTATTTGGAGAGCTTCCAGATTGCAGACTTTTCCCAGAGCAATATGTCTCCTGATCTTCTGACTTCAGGTACCAAGGGTATTTATAGTGGATAAAAGAAAGATGAAGTTGTTGACAGTTTCAATCTTTTCAGGACAATAGATAAGAATGACATAAGAAAAATTGATGCCTTTGAGTTGTGGTGTTGGAGAAGAATACTGAATATCCCATGAAATGCCACAGAGCAAATAAATATATCTTGGAGAAAGTGCAACCAGATTGCTCTTTGGATGCAAAGATGATAAATCTTTTTCTCATTTTTCTTGTGTATTTTGGGCATGTTGCTAGGAAAGGGTGAACTCAACTCAATGGCACTTAACAACAACAACAACAACAACAACAATAACCAGTAGATAATATTTCATTTATATCTGCATGTTAACAATCTATTCCTATTTCAGTGTTAATCATGAATTTTAGAAGCATCTATTGCCTCTCATTACAAAGATCCTGACATTCCTAAGTGTATGAACCTTTAAATATATTGAAAATATAAAGTTTAAATGTGCATGCTACATTTATAAACAAAGAATGATCATCAGAGTAGTAAATGCTCATCAAAACTGTGCACTAGAGCAGAAGGCAAGCTAAACTTGATTCTAGAAATGAGAGCTCTGGAGCAACTCTACCATGACTGAACTAGGGAATTTTTAGAAGAATTGTTTAATGTCTCTTTGCTCCTGTTTTCTCATCAATGAAATGAAGTCATTGAATTAGGTAATGTGCAAGGTTTTTTCCAGGTCTACTATTCTGATTTTCTCTCTGGGCTACTGATATTTCCTTGCATTACTAATATTTTATCTCATAAAATGTAATATTGGTAAAATAAAGTCGAAATATAAAACCACAGAGATCCTGTACTGAGATAGTTACATAAGATTTTAACATTTTAAACCAAAAACTCTAAGGATGCTAATTTTCCCAGACTCTCTAGTCATGTAGGGACACATACATCTACTTCATGAGATCCTCCTGCACACATTTTCTTTCTGCACTGCAAAGTCTCACATCTGTGCTCCAGTCTGCATCAATCAACCTGCAGTTGGGAAGAATTTAAAAGACAATGATGGATTCACGGGATATTCAAAAGAAGAATTAGCTAGTCTTAACAGAATAAATAGAGAACTTTTTCTATGGTGTTTACTAAATATCTTTTCTGTGTAATCTCTCTTCTTAATGAACTGATATTTCCTTCCTCAAACTCCAGAAGTCTGATGCCCTTATATTGTCAATATGACCATATTGTCATCTAGCTATCCAAACTTCCCTGCTTCAAAATCGCATTGAGACCAGGTCCCCTCCACAGGACCCTTATGGTCCAAAACGACTACTCATTCTCTCCATTTCCTATTATTCTCAAAATTTCTAAGCTGGGGGTTGGGAGGAGGGAATGTTGTTTCTTTTGGTTTATCAAACAAAGCAACAGAGGCAGTCTGTACTTATATTTTTATGTAATGTACAATTAATGTTTTCTTTCTTTGATTGCTATACATTTTAGTGTGCCTTGAGTTTTGCAAATATTTTAACCCAGTGTTAATTTCAGGATTGGTAAAATGGTTAGCACACTTACCTACTATCCAAAGGGTTGAAAGTCATTCAGAGATACCCTGGAAGGAAAGCTTGGTGATTACTTCCAAGAAAGTCTGCTACTGAAAACCCTATGGAACCCAAATCTGCTCTGGAACATATGGGTCAAACTGAGATAGAATTGACTTAAAAATAAAACAAAAACCCAAAACCCAAAACCATATTGGATAATATTCAGCCTCCCAGGAGCTTTCTAGAAAGTCAATGGAAATATAAAACCCAGAGTTCCATTGAAAAATGAAGAATGTACCTGAGACAAGAAAACTCAGAAATGACGCCTTTGAACAAAAAGAAACTTATTACTGTTGTTTTAGAATATCATTGTATTGGTCAGGACTTAAGTTATTCTTTCAATGATTAAGCACATATTATTATGAAACATGTATTATTATTATGTGCTTATCATGTGCAAATGCTATTACAGTTTTTTAAATTTTATGTTGGTTTTCATACAAAATTTGTATACACCGTGTTTCATTAGTATCATTTGTGTTTCACAAAATCCTCCATTCACATTGTGTTTCATCTAATCATTCCCATACATTGTGGTTTATTAAATGAATCACCATTGATCTATGCCCACTATTACGTTATCATTTCATGTCCTCATTGGACCTTTCCTGATTTCTTCACCCTCCCTCCCTCTACCCACCAAGCTCTGTGATCTCATTAGTACACACACACACACACACACACACACACACACACACACACATATCTCCAGTCCCCCAGTTCCTTCTTTGGACATTTATGCACATCTTGCTAGATATCCTTCTATTTTTACAATAATGTTTTATGCAGTATTTGTCCTTATGAGACTCAGAACCTAATGTTCTCCAGCCTCTCTCATATTACATAGAATGTTTCAAAATCGTTGGTCCTGATTGCTGCATAGTATTCCATCATGTGAATGTACCACAAATTTTCAATCCATTCATTTGTTGATGAACATTTTTATTGTTTCTATTTTCTTGATATTGTGAATAATTCTGCTGTGAACATTGGTGTACAAATCTCCATTTATGTCTCTCCTCTATTTTCCTTGGATGTATTCCTATCAGAGGAATAGGTAGGTTATATGGGAGTTCTATGTTCAGCTATTCAAGGAAGTGTCAATGTAGATTGAAATTTTTTTAAAAAGTATGAAGGAATAGAAATTCTAACCTTAAAGATATATGTGGTCTAGTGGTATAAAGCTATGATGCAAATCCAAAGATACACAGGTGAAATCCACCAGCTAGCTACTCCATGGGAGAATGATCGGTTGTCTCCTCCTATGTGATCTATTGCATCTGAAAACACACTGGAGGGGCGGCTACATGTCAGTCCCAATTGGATGAAACACAACAACAACAACATACACACACACACACACACACACACACATACATATTAACACAAATTTGTTATTATTTGGTGCCATAGTCAAATACTACTCATGGTGACCTTATGAACAATGAGTCTGAGAACGTTGCTATATCCTATGCCATCTCCATAATTTCTAATAATACTTGACCCCATTGTTCTAGTCATTATGTTAGTCCACTTCCATAAAGATCTTTCTATCTTTTGCTGACCCTTCACATTTCCCAGGACATCACATCCTTTTCCAAGGAGTGACATCTAACAACAAACCAAAAGTATGTGAGACAAAGTTTCATTACCCATGCCTTAAAGAAGCACCCTTGTTATGTTGTTGTTGTTGTTATGTGC
>NW_006399784.1:892581-895331 GCF_000299155.1 Elephantulus edwardii | reverse complement strand
CCCAATGAATCACATACCTGATTTCTTGATTACTGGTAATATGGATGTTGACTGTAAATCCCAGCAAGATTAAATCATTGGCAACTTCAATCTTTTCCTCTATGTATCAATATGCTGTCCAGGGGTGAAGATTTTTGTCTTTTGGGTACTGAAATGTAAATCATATTGAAGACTGCAACCTTTGATCTGCAACAAGTGTTTCTTCACTTTCAGCAAGTGAGCATTATGTCATCTGTATAATGCTGGTTGTTATGAGTTTTCCTCTGATCCTAATGCCATATTATTTTTCATGAAGTCCAGGCTTTTGAAATATTTACTCAATATACAAACAGAACAGGTATGACAAAAATATATAGTCCTGATGCACACATTTCTTGATTATAAACCATGTACAGTTCCCTTGCTATATTTGGACCACATTCTTGGTGTAGGTATAGATTTTGCATGAGCACAAATCAGTGCTCTGAGATTACTATTCTTTTGAAGGTTATCCGTAATTTGTTATTATCCACACAGTCAAATGCCTTTGAGTAGTCAATAAAGCACATACATTTTTCTGGTATTTTCTACTTCCAGCCAAGATTCATCTGACATCACCAACGATATTCCTGGAATCACAGGCTGTACTAAATCCAGTGTGAACTTCTGGCAGTTCTCTGCTGGCATACTACTCGTCTAGCCATTTTGGGATAACCTTCAGCTACATTTTATGTACATGTGAAATTGATGATAGTGTTTAATAACTTGCACATTCAGTGGGATCACCTATCTTAGGAACGAGAACAAATATAGATCTTTTTCAATCTGTTTGCTCGGTAACTATCTTACAAATTTCTTTTCATAGACTGCTGAGCCATCCAGGGCTGCAACTGCTGGTTGAAACAGGTTAATTTTTATCCCTTCAATTTCTAGGGCCTTATTTATTTTTTTTCACTGTAGTTTGAACTTCTTTTATCATTATCATTGGCTCTTGATCATACAGTACTTTCTGAAATAGTTCCATGTCAGCCAATGGGTTTTGGTACAGTGGCTCTGTGCACTCTATCTTCTTTTGATGCATCCTGGAACATTCAAGATTTTGCTCAGAGAATCCTTTAATATTACACACCAAGGATGAAATTTGTTTTTCAGTTCTTTCAGCTTGAGAAATGCAGGACAAGTTTCTCCCTTATTTTCTAACTTCGGAGCTTTTTATTACGTTTCATTATAATGCTTTGTTTTGTCTTCTTGAACTTCCCTTTAAAATCTTCTGTTCACTTCTTTTATTTCCACATTTCTTTCCTTTGTTATGACTTCTTGACATTCTAGTGCCTTTTTCAGAGTCTCTTCTGCAATCCATTTTGATCTTTTTTTTTCCTATCTTTGTAATGATTTTTGCTTTTTTCATGCATGATAATCTTGATGGCATCATACAACTCACCTCTCCTTTGATCATTAATTTCAATGCCTTCACTAATGTTTGAGATGATATTTGCATACAGGCGGGCCAGACTCTAGGTTGTATTTTGGTTCTTGTGGATTGTTTGACATTTCTTCAACATCAATTAGAATTTGCACATGAGTAACTGATAATCTGTTCCACAATTAGAATCTGGATTGGTTTTGACTGCTTACATTAAACTTCTCCAATAATGCATTCCACAGATGTAGTCATTCTGATAACTGTGCTGTCCATCAGGTGACTTTCATATGTATAATTATCATTTGTGTTTTTAACAAAAGATATTTGTAAGGGATGAGTTTACACAATTCAATCATTTGACCTCCAGCCTCATTTCTGTCACTAAGTACACAATTTCTGAATACTAATCCTTTTTCTTTGCTTCCAAATTTGAATTCCAGTCAGAAATTATTATTAGTGCGTATGGATGTCATGTTCAGTCAATTTCAGGTTGCAAAAGTTGGTAGAATTTCTCAATTTCCTCATCTTTGACTCTAGGTTTTTGTGTGCATATTTAAAGAATAGTTGTATTACCAGGTTTTTCTTCTATGTTTATGTCTAGTATCCTATTAGTTACAGCATTGTCTATTAGGATAGATCTTAACCTGGTCTTTTTGACAATGGATATGACACCATTCTTCCTCAATTTCCTTTGTTTCCTTAATTTTTGTTGTTATGTGCTGTTGAGTTGACTCTTACTCAATGACCCTGTGCACAATAGCTCTAAACTCTGTTTTATCTTGAGCCAATCTCACTGTCTCTGATATGCCTACCCTCATTACCCCAGTTATTGTGTTAATCCATCGCATCCAGGGTCTTCCTCTCCTGCATTGGCCATTGAGCCTTCCAAGTGTGATATCTTTCCCCAATGACTTTCCCCTCTTGGCTACATGAGCAAAGTATATGAGACAGAGTCTCAAATCATTGCCTCTAAGGAGCAGCTTGGTTTCCAATTCTCTAGGACCTGCCTATTTGTTCTCCTGGAAGCCCAAGGTGTGTTCAATACTGTTCTCCAGCATCACAATCCAAAAGCATAAATTCTTCTGCTTTTCTCGTTTATTGTCCAGCTTTTCCAATGTACAGCAAGGAATTGCAGAGACCAGGGTCTAAATCAGGTGAACTTTAGTCTCTAGACTAACATCCTTGCTCGTCAGCACTCTTGTGAGGTCCTTAACAGCAGATTTTCCTTATGAAATTTGTTTTTTGTTTTCTTAACTGTTCGTACTAAGAGTGTTGATTGTGGAACCAAGCAAGCTGAAAATGTTAACAATCTCAATCGCTTCTCCATCTATCAGTGCTTCCAGTTGGC
>NW_006399784.1:889445-892138 GCF_000299155.1 Elephantulus edwardii | reverse complement strand
TCAAAGTGTCTAATATCATTCCATCTTATCTCACTAACACCTATAATGTCAGTCTTTATGTTTTCCAATTTCATTTTTGACAGCTTACATTCCAAGTTCCAGTTATTATTGTATATTTACAACTCATTCTTATCTTTTGAGTGGCTTACAATCTAGGCTCTACCTCAAGTACTATGTCTAATGGTGTTCCTCTATTATTCATTGCATTGTCAAAGACTTGTTTTTCAGAAGTAGAGGACAAATTCTACTTCCTAATATATTGTAATCTGGTAGTTCCACTAAAACCTGTCCACCAGTGGTGACCCCACTAGTAATTGAAACTCCAGGTTAACCCAGTGCAGAACTGACTAACATGTGTTATAGGAGCAAATTATATGAAAACTTATATACAGCTATGTTTTTTTATTAAAAATGTAGCAGCATGCAATCATTCACCTGCACAACAAACGGACAGATGAGAGTTGTACCTATAAGAGAAACCATAAAATCAAGCAGCCTTATAAATATCATGTAGAGTGATTCTCTCTGACTCCCTCTGAGGCCAGCTGCAACTTAGTAACTGGGAGAATTTGCAGGTCCTAAGTCCCAGGCTGAGATCCTTTGTGGTAACTGGGGTGGTGGTGGTTTAAAAAAATGAGAGAAAAAATGTTGAAAGATGGGCTCATATACATAGAGATCTGAGTTTGAACACTGACTCTGGCATTTATTAGCTGTGTAGGTTCCAGGAACACATATAAACTCCTTGAGTTTCAATGAGATACCTCAGGCCACCTCATATAGAAGCACAAATTATTTAGAATTTATGAATTTAAGGATGTTTCCGAAACTTAGCTCTAACACAAAAGGACAAGTATAAATTTGGTAAATAAGTGAAGGAAGAAGATAAAATTTGTAGTTCCTCCCAGGAAAGAGTACAGAATGCACAAGCCACAGAGATAGAAACAGTGTAGTTGAGAGGACTAATAGTAGGACTAGTAAAGACAGTTGGAGAGTCAATCATAAAAGGATTTTATATCTACAAGGGTATTATATTTCTCTCTGTCTGGAATAGTCCCAAGTTATTATACTAGTTTTTCAAAGTAATCATTTACTTCGTACATTCTCATTCTCAAGAATGTGCAGTTTAAAATGATAAATCATATGGTCACACTATTTATTCCACACTCAAAAATTCTAGTTTAGACTAAAAACTATAAAGATACTCTGAAAAAAGGTAAACTGGAGAATAATATAAATTCTTTTGTTAAAGATAACATTCTAGCACTTACATGACAAGGATGAGTTATGCAAAACTGGAAACAGATGGAACATGGAAAAACAGCAAACACTGCATTTTCAACTTCTTTGGTCTGGATTACAATTATTACTAACATTCAAATAAAAACTCATTGCCATAGATTCCATTCAGCCTTATGACAAACTTCATTTGGACTTTCAAGGCCGTAAATCTTAAAAAGAACAGACTATTTTCTTTTTCTCTCTTAGAAGCTTACAAACGACCAGCTATTAGCAGCTCAACATATAACACATTATAAAACCAGGAATCCTTCATTAACATTTAACAACCAATTATTAGAGGCTCAGTACAGGATAGAAAGACCCTAGATGAGATGGACTGAAACAGTATAGCAGTAGGATCAGGTGAGGTTGGCGCAGGATAGGGAAAAAGCTCAGAGCCATTGCTGAAAGGGTAGCTATGAGTCATATTCAACTAGACGCCACATAAAAACAATATTTCTCACTATCTTTAGTTACTTTTCTTTCATAAGTACTATTTTAAATGTTTATGCTTTTATCTCATTTTAACCTCACCATAGCATCGCCCTAACATTAATAATTGGTGACTGGAATGGCACAAGTTAGCAAAAAAGAAGAAAGACTGGTTGTTGAAAATAATGAGTTTAGAGACTGAAATGGGACCAGAGATAAAATGAGTAAAATTCTATGCAATGATTTATTCATTGCAAATATTGCAAAAAAAATCAAACCAAACCAAACAAACCATACAGCATAGCAGGGACTATACACATGGACTCGCTTGATAGACTACTAAAGAATTAGACTGACAACATCTGTGGAAAGTATCATTGGAAAAGTTCACTATCATAAGTTCAGTATTAGACCAGGTGTTCATTGTGGAAAAGACCATTAATTACTTCTATCAAAGCTCAAACTGAAGCTGAAAAACATTGAAATAAGTTTATAAGCACAAAATATCAAGATTAGTTTATCCCATTTGAATTTAAAAAACATTACAAGAGTAGATTTGAGGTATTGAAAAACCAGATCATTTACAAGGTGATATCAAGGATATTATCCATGGGGGGGAAAAAACCAAAAGATGATTGTAAATAAAAGGGAAGGTTAGAAGACCAAAATGGATATCAGAAGAAGCTCTGAAAATAGCACCAGAAGGTTGAGAAGCCAAAACACAAAGGAAAAAATGGTTAAGAAAAAGAGATGAATAGATTTCAAAGGACAGCTCTAGAAGACAAAGTAAAGTATTATAATAAAATGTTCTAGGATCAGGAATCAGAAAATCAAAAGGGAATAATTCTCTCAATATTTCTCAAGTTGAAAGAATGGAAAAATGAAATCTTGTCTTTGAATTGAAATACTATGGACAAAATCTTGGTTGATCCAGGAAGCATCAAAAGAATGCACAGAGCCACTCTACCAAAACAAATTAGGTA
>NW_006399784.1:883165-885995 GCF_000299155.1 Elephantulus edwardii | reverse complement strand
AAGTATTCTTCACGTTCAGCAAGCAAGAATATGTAATCTGAATAAGGCAGATTGTTGATGAATCTTTCTTGATCCCGATGCCACAGTCCTCTTCACAAAGTCTTGTTTCTAAAAAGATTTGTTCAGCTTACAGATTTAACAGAATGGCTAAAGAATCAACCCTTTGGAGGTCTAGTGGCAAGAAGCTGTGCACTATTCAAATCTACCAGATTGCTACCCTAAAGAAGGGTGGACAGTCACATTTGACTCAATGACATCCAACAAGGGGGAAAAAAAACGAGAAAAGAGGGGAAAATAGAATATAGCCATGATGCACACCTTTCTTGATTTTATACCATGCACCTTTCCCTTGCTCTATTCACAAAACAGCTTCCTCATGTGTGTGTGTAGGTTTCACAAATAAGTGAGCACAAATAAGTGTACTGTGATTCCCATTTTTCTCAAGGTTAACCATAATTTGGTTTGTTCCATACAATCAAATGTCTTTGTCTAGTTAATAAAATGCAAATAGACATTTCATTCTTCTGGCATTCTTTGCTTTTAGACAAGATCCATCTTTCATCAGCAATGATATTCATGGTGCCACATTTTCTTCTAAATCAGTTTGGATTTCTGGAAGTTTTCTGTTTTAGTCATTTCTGTTAAATCTTTGGCAAGATTTTACTACCATATGATATTGTTTGATTTCCCTATTCTGTTAGAAAATATTTTTAGAGATTTATCAATCTCTTCTAGTCAATTGACAATGTAGCTGTTTTTCAAATTTCTTGGCATAGACTGGTGAGCATGTCCAGGGCTGTATCTTTATGGTAAAATATGTTAATAGGTATTCAAGCAATTCGTGAGATCTAATCTTTGGTTAATTCTTTCAGTGCAGCTTGAACTTCCTCATTCATTACTACCAGTTCTTAATCATGTTCTACTAATGGAGACAGTTCTGGGTCCGCCAATTATTTTTAGTAGAGTGGTTTTGTGTATTCCATCTCCCTTCTTTTGATGCTTCCTGGATCATTCAAGATTTTGCCTGCACCATCTTTCAATATTGCGTAACCAGAGGCTTGAATTTGTTTTTCTGCTTTTTCCATGTTAAGAAATGCTGAGTAAGTTCTCCCCTTTTTATTTTCAGACTCTAGATCATTACACATGACGTTATAATATTTTACTTTGCCTTCTAGAGCTGCCCTTTGACATTTTCTCTTTCTTTTATTTCAGCAGTTCTTCCCTTTGTTTTTGCTTCTTGATATTCTAGTGCAATTTCAGAGTCAGAAATGATTGGAAATATTGACAGGGATATGCCATAAACTTATGCTGAATTAAGTAGTGGATGTTGAAATATATTTTTATTATTATTATTATTATTATTATTATTATTATTACTGACATCACAAGAAATTTGACTTAAAGAAGAAAATACCATGAAGAGATAGGCCCTCTCCCTTTTCTTGTTTATTTGTACACAAATAAACAAAGATATTAATTTGTTCCTCTCCTTAAAAAGATACCTTACTTAATATCATTTCATTTCCTCTTCCTTTTATGTTAGTTTACTTGTTTGTTTGCTTGTTTTCTTTTACCAGACAGCTTTTTGTCAGCCCCATCATACCATGAATTCATGAGGAATAGGTTCCAGCAGCTGGAGTTCCTTCCCCTTCGTTCTCATGAAGTGTGCCTCTCTGGGGGTAGTGGACTGGGTCTTCAGCTAGACTCAAGTGCCTCTCTCCTTGATTTCCTTCTTTTTCTGATCATTTTCCTTCACACGTTTTAGGAAGTTGTCTCTCCTCTTAGGGTGCTTAATATGCTCAAAGCACACATTAATTCTCTTGGCAAGAATCTGACCCTTAACATGTTTGTTCACAGCAATGCCAACAGCACGCTGGGTAACGTTGTAGACTCTTCCAGTCTTGTCATGATAACATTTGTGAGGTATTCCTTTCTGAACAGTGCTCATTATCTTGATGTCTACAATACCTTCTTTCTTATAAGTCTGCATGTAAGTGTTCAAAGCAAAATTTCCATGTTTCCTAAAGAGAGATCATCTAGCAGGTCCCCCTTTCCAATTTCCCTTTGTGCTTATTATTTTGGCAGATCACTGAAAACACAAAGTATAAAAAGTAAACAAACTTCAAAATTAACAAAGACATTGTAAGTAGGCCCTCTCCCTTTTCCTGTTTATTTGTATACAAATAAACAAAGATATTAATTTGTTCCCCTCCTTAAAAAGATACCTTACTGAATTTCCTCTTCCTTTTATGTACTTAAATTGAGTCTTAATTTTATATGAAATGGTAATATTTAATGAGGCCAGAAAGTTGTTTGTCTTAGGTGGTACGGTAAGTGTGATAAAAAAGTTCAATTTCAATGGATTTAGAGTGGAACAATCCTAAGTGAAATGATTTGCTACATAGTGATGCTAATCTGCTAATAATGTATAAAATAGATTCTTAATTTCTCAGCTTCTGTACCTTGCCAACTGCAGCTGTTCAGAGACTTCACTTTTACAAGTAATGATTTCAGTTGTTGAGCTGTATCAGATGTGTCACTTAAAGACACTTAATAACATTTACATACACAGTATCGAGACAATTTCTAATTGGATGTGGCCTGTTGGTGCATTTCTTAAAAAAGTAAAAGTGAGAACTAGTATCCTAAAGCAGATGTTTTCTTACCGCCTACATTACTTAATATGCAGGTTATAGAATATAATCTTTATGACAAAATAATGGTGGTTGGGGGAAACTGTACAGCACTTAGGCGTTTGGTCACTGAACCTACTACCTGTGATTGGGTTTTAGCTAAATTTTTTAATCTGTATCTCGGTTTTGTGTCAAAT
>NW_006399784.1:876226-877807 GCF_000299155.1 Elephantulus edwardii | reverse complement strand
GTGATAGGGAATGGCAAAGGACACATTGACAAAGGAGATTAATCAGAACTGGCTTTGACAAGCACTGTGGCAATTGGACAATTAAAACAGACATTGGGTGGGGGGAAGAAGAACGAACTGGGGAGGAGGGTGGAGAAAACAGTGCAACAATGAATGAATGAAAACCCAAAATCTCTGTAAATGTTCATTAAGATTAATAAAATTTAATTAAAAAATATATCAGCAACTGAGAAAGCTCTATGCACAGCAGTCTGGTTTGGTACATATGGGGTAACCATAAATTCAAATTAATTAAATGGCAACTGGTGGAGCACATGTGAACTGCTCAAACTGAGGGAAAGAGAGAATTAGTAACATGTTCCAAATCACACAATTGACCTATTAAATCCTAAAAATTTTACAAAATCCATCCAAACTTCATACTCTGACTTATTCTCTCAAGTATCTCAACATTTATATGCATATCAAATACACACATTAGAAGGAGGTAAAGGTAAAATACATTAAGAGTTTGATTTGTTGTTGTTACTTGCCATCGAGTCATCTGTGACCCATAGCAACCCTATGTACAGTAGCTCTTAACCTTGCCCTGTCCTGAGCCAGTCTCACTAATTCTGACATATTAACCCTCATTACCCCAGTCATTGTATCATTCCATCTCATCCGAGGTCTTCCTTTCCTGCATTGTCTCTCCACTCTTCCAAGCATCCGTCCCTCCTGGCCATATGCCCGAAGTATGTAAGACAGAGCTTCAAATTCCTAACCTCCAAAAGGATACTTGGTTTCACCCTCTCCAAGACAGATTTATTTGTTCTGTTGAACTCCATGGTATGTTCAAGACTCTTCTCCCCCGAAACAAATGTGAGGCATCAATTATTGCTCTATTATCCTTAGTCATTGTCCAACTCTCTACAGTATAACAAGTAATTGTGAAGACCATGGCTTGGATTAGGCACACCTTAGTCTTTAGGCTGACATCCTTGCTTTTCAGTACTCTGGAGAGGTCTCTGACAGCAGGTTTTCAGAATAAAATTCATCTTTTGATTTCATGACTGTTGGTGGTAAGAGTGTTGATTGTGGATCCTAGCAAGCTGTAGTTGCTAATAACAATCTCAATCTCTTCTCCATTTATCATTAGGTTGCCAATTGGCCCAGTGGTCAGAATCTTTGTCTTCTTATCATTAAGCTTCAATCCATATTGAAGACTACAATCCTTGACCTTCTGCAGCAGGTGCTTCAGTTCCTCTTCAGTTTCAGCAAGGAAGGTTGTACGATCTGCATAACATAAGTTGTTAATGAATCTATCTCCAATCCTGATGCCACATTCCAACTCATGAAGTTCTGCTTCCCAAATGATCTGTTCTGTATATAGATTGAAAAGGTGTGGAGACAGAATGCGTCCCTGACACACTCCTTTTCTGATTGTGAAACATACAGTGTTTTTCTGTCCTGTTGGGAGGACTCTTTCTGGTCCAAGTACGTTGTTGTTGTTGTTATGTGCCATTGAGTCGCTTACAACTCATAGCTACCCTATGTACAACAGCCCTAAACCCTGTTTCTGACACGCCCATCCCCATTACC
>NW_006399784.1:866916-876126 GCF_000299155.1 Elephantulus edwardii | reverse complement strand
CATGGACTGCTAAGAAAACAAACAGATTCATCCTGGAGAGGGTTAAACCAGGCTGCTCCTTGGAGGCAAGGATTCTGGGGCTTCGTCTGACATACTTCAGACATATTGTAAGGAGGGACCGGTCTTTGGAGAGGGACATCATGCTTAGGAGGGTGGGGGGACGGCACAGGAGCGGAAGGTCTTCTAGGAGGTGGATTGATTCAGTGACTAGGGTAATCAGGATGGGTGTATTGGAGACAATGCGATTGGCACAGGACAGAGCAAATTAGGGCTGTTGTACATAGCTATGAGTCGCTAGCGACTCAGTGGCACGTAACAACAACAACATTGTTTATGCAAAGATATTTGAATATGTAGATGATAACAAATTACGGGTAACGTTGTTGATGTGTTCTGTCAAGTCGTAACCGACCCATGGCTGACCCTTCGGCAGATTTTCAGAGGCAGTTAATCACATGGGAGGAGATTGCTCATTCTTTGCCAATGGAGCAGCTGGTGGCCTCCACATGTCTTTGGGATTGCAGTGCAGCTTCTTGCCACGCTATAAAGAAGAATTCCAGACACTTAATTTTGCTCACATGTAATGAGTACATATCCAAATTGTTCAAACTGGGGTGTGTGTGTGTGGGTGTGTGTGTGTGTGTGTGTGTGTGTGTGTGGATACTTCATCATGGCTTGATGCCCAGAAAGAGATATGTGTCACCTAAAGCCAAAGAGGAGGAAATTGAAAACTTTTATTTTGAAGTCTGAAATTGACCAAACATGCAATCAAGATGTGTTGATAATAATTAATGACTTGAATGCAAAAGTTGGAAACAATGAAGAGAGTAAGGACCTGGTGACAGAAATGATGCTGGAAATAAAATGATGTACATTTGAATAGTCAGTGATTTTATCCATATCAAATAACTTTTTAAAAATTACTAACAGCAACTTTACACATGGACCTCACCAGAGAGACTAAAAAGAAATCAGACTGATTTCATCTCTGAAAGGAGTCATTGGAGAAGTTCAATATCAGTGGTCGAAACCAGGCCAGGTCCTGATTATGGAACAGACCGTCAACTGCTCTTATGAATAATATGAAAACAAGTGCATAAGAACCAAAATATCATCTTCAGTCTATCCTACCTAAATTTAAGGATCATATTTAGAATAGATTTGAATCACAGAGCACCAATGACTGAAAACTAGATGACTTTTGGGATAGCATCAGGGACATCACCCATAAAAGCATAAAAGGCCTCTACAAAGATGAGGGATGGGGATGTCAGAGGAGACCCTGAAAGTTGCACTAGAGCATTGGAAAAAAAATAAGACCCCAATAAGTGATGGAATACAAATTGACATGTTTCAAATGACAGATGAAGCCCTGGATGTGCTGACCAGGAAATTTGGAGGACAGCTTTCTGACTGACTGACTTGAGGTTATTCATTTTTTGTTATTTCCATTCCCAAGAAACACGATCCAATAGAATATGAGAATTATCAAACAATATAATTAAGGTCACATACTAATAAAGCACTGCTGAAGATCACTTACAAACAACTAGAACAGTAAACAGAAAATTGGAAGATGTTCAAGTTGGATTTAGAAGTGGTCACTAGGGATATCATTGCTAATATCAGAAGGATTCTGGCTGAACACAAATATCAGAAGAATGTCTACTCATGATTTATTGATTATGAAAGGCATTTGACTATATGGTTTATAACAAAATTATGTCTAACACTGAGGAGAATAGGAATTCCAGAACACTTAAATGTGCTTATGTGAAACCTGTACTTATACCAAGAAGCTGTTGTTCAAACAGAACATTACAAGGCTTAAAACTAAACAAAAAAGTATGTCTGAACTGTGTCTTTTCTCTATACCTATTAAATCTATATTCTGAGCAAATTATCTGAGAATCCTGAGAGTTATTTGAGAATGATGTAGATTCAAGAAAGGAGGAAGACTCATCAATAACCTTCATTGTGAAAATAACACAACCTTGCTCACTAAAAGTGTGGAGGACTTGCAACACTTTGCTGCAGAAGATTAAGCACTACAGCCTTCATTATGGATTGTGTTTCAAAGTCAAGAAAACAAAAATTCTTATCACTTAACCAATAGGTAAAATCATAGTATATGAAGAAAAGATTAAAACTGTTAACAACTTCATCTTACTTGGATCCACAATCAATACAATTCGTACCAACAATCAGAAGATCCGGAAACATAATGCACCAGGAATGTCTCCAGTTAAGGATCACTCCAAATTACTGAGAAGCAATGATGTTAGTTTTAGCCTAAAGTGCACTTAATTCAGACCATCAGACCATGGTCTTTCCAATCACTTCCTATCCTGCTGAGAGTTGGACAGTGGATAAGGAAGACAGAGGAAGAATTGGTGCCTTTAAAATATAGTGTTAAAGAAGAGTGCTCAATAGCCCACAAACTGTCAGAAGAACAAACAGATATGTTCTGGAAAAAAGTGTATCCAGACTTCTCTTTGGAGGCAAGGATGACAAAACTTCATTTCTCACATTTTGGGCATGTTGCTAGGATAGGCTGCCTATTCCTTATGCTTGTAAAGGTAGAGGGTTGATGAAGGAGAGGAAAACACTCCAACCAGGTATACTGATGCAGTGACTACAGGAATATGTCAGAGATTGTGAGGATGGAACAGAATAAGACAGGGTTCAGATGTATTGTTCATAGGGGTACTGTGTCAGGAGATTATCCTTTCTTTGTATATATTCAATTTGTATATTGAGCAAATAATCTGATAAACAGGACAAGAAGATAACTTAAGGACTGAAGGAAAACTTGTTAAGACTGCTATTTGCAGATGACACAACTTGGCTTGCTTTAAGTGAAGAGAAATTGAAGTACTTACTGATAAAGATTAAGAGTACAGCCGTGAGTACGAGTTACACCTCAACACAAAAATAAACAAGCAAAAATTCTCACAACTGGACTAATAATCTAAATTATGGTAAACAGAGAAAAGTTTGAAGTTGTCTGAAGTTGTCAGTGATTTCTTCTTACCTGGATTTTCAATCAATTCTCATGAAAGCAACAGCCAAGTAATCAAAGACTTATTGTACTGAGTAAGTTTGTTGATTTGTTATTAAAGTCTTCTTTAAAGTGTTAAAAATGCTATGATTTCCTTTAAATCACTGGAGAGGATTCTGACATAAGCTACCATATTTGCCATTACTTCAAATGCTTGTGAAAATTATGCAAGAAATAAGGAAGCCTAAAGAAAAGATTGATGCCTTTGAATTGTGCTGTAGGCTCAGAATATTGACTATCTCATGGGCTACCCAAGAATAAATAAGTCTCTTTTGTATGAAGTGCAACTAGAATGGTCTTTAGAAGTGATGATGTTGAGACTACATCTCTCCATACTCTGGACATGGTGACAAGAAGGACCAGTCTCTGGAAATGAACGCCGTTCTTAGTAAAGTATAACACCAGTGAAAATTACGATTTTCAATGAAATTGACTGACATAATGACTGCAACACTGAACTCAAAGACAGCTATAATTATGACGATGATGCAGGACTAGATAGTATTTTTGTTTTGTTGTACATAGGGTCACTGTGAATCACAACTGTCTAAATAACACCTAACATAATCTACAACACGGTCTTTAAGTACTCAGGAAGAAGCACTACTAGTAGCTTTGAAAACAAAACAAACTATCAGTGACACTTAGAAAATAAAATTAAGAATGGTAAGGAACTGAAACTTACTTGTGAGAAATGAGTCAAAGAGACAGATAAAGAAAATTCTTACACACTTTTTCAGGTGAGTGAGTGAATAGTGATTTCATACAATGAGGGAACATAGCAGCACTGTTTGAAGAAGTTAACAGGAGATAATTACTTCAGTAAATATTTGTTGGAATGAATGGATGGATGAATGAATATAACAATTAAAGGTAGGATCACTGAAATGAGAAAATGATGGAGAAGTTAATTTAAAATGGAACCAACTCAACCAATTATCTCAAGGTTAACGGATAAATTTGAAGCAATAATGATTTGGGTGTCTTCCATTAACTAACAAAGGGTAAGGCTAATGTGAAGCACAGATATATGTGCCTGTAAATGTAAAAATATGCACATTATTCTAAAAATGTCATAAAACTGATTACAGTGAAAGTTGAAGCATCTGCATTATTATTTTACCTGTAATGATTTATTACTGTAATTTTAATCAATTAAAAAGATTTGTTATTAAAGTACATTTTTAATATCCTGTATGATATTCTGCATGATAGAAAAATTATGCTAGACCTCCAATCTCTCTTTGGCTCAGATGTATATGATGTGTTTTATTCATTCATTAAACTTAAAAGTAAAGACTGTTGATGTCTAAAAGAGCCATGATTTTTTTTCTCTGTTTTAATTTAATTTTACTATTTCAAAGAAAACAGATCCTTTATTTAGATAATAAAGATAATTTTCCTTCTAAAATAACCTCTCAATTTTCATTTCTATGGACATATTTCCATAGCCAATGATAGCATTGTTGCTGACATACTCATATCTTCTTTGTTTCAAAGGTGATGAGGAGATTTGACAGATAGAGACACATCAGCAGCCATGCCAACTGGTTGCCAACTTGGACATATGTACAGAGCAGAGAGCATGCTAAAGTTCCTTATGCAGAGAGCCAAGAGCCCACTGACATTCACCAATGACTGAAGAATGTGTCAATATCACTACAGCATAGTCAAGTTTGGAGTGAGCCATGTTAAAGGTTCTGGAAAAGAGAGGATGACCGCCTGGGTAGGGCACCACTCTGCTACGTATATGTGCCTCATTTGGCATCCACTATGCATGTCTGCTGCTGGGTTTCCATCTGTCAAATCTCAGTGTAATGTCAGAGATAAAAACTGGAGACTCTATGACTTCAAAATGCATTTTTCTGTTGGCTGCCTGATGGTTGTCTAGGGACCTAAAATTTAAAAAGCAATCCTTGCTGACTGACCCTTCTCTATGATCTGTACATTTTAATTTTAACTCTGCAGAATGTCTCTTTCATCTAATTCATGTATGGCTCCAGAAAGAGTTTTATGATTTTAAATATACAAAGTGAAAGAAAATAGCTCATCCTCCTATTTTAGAATCTTATCCCATATAAGTTTGAACTAAATTTTGAAATAATTTCCCTTTTATCTATTAAACATGTACCTGAAAAAATACAATACTAGGTTAAATGTAATTTTTCTTTCAGTAAATAAAAATTATAGCTCAATCATAAGCTCAATCCATTTTATCAGAATATATAAATCAAGTGCTTTCTAATAATATGTCTTCTAAAACTGAAATTCCACAATTAATATATGATATTAAACATTTTTAGCCTTTCCTTAATTAGTTAAATCTCTCTTTTAAGCAATTTTGGTTTTGTTGTTTCCTGCTGTTGAGTTGACTAGAACTAACAGCAATCCTACTAACAATAGATCAAAACAACTAGTTAATTTAAAATACTTTAAAAATTCTGGTCAATTTAGAGGTTAATTTTTAGTTTTCATCTTATAATTTTTTACAACTATTATATTCTTTCAAATATATAGTTCTATCACAACTTTAGATGCAGTTCAAAGTTATGGATATGTGTCTCTTTAGTATATAAGATTATTGTGGAGAGAATTGCAACACATCCATTGGGTTTCTGAGGTTATAAAGCTTAGCAGGAGAAATCTGTCTCATTTCTCTTCACTAGAGAAGTTCATAGGTTCAATCTTCCAACCTTTCAGCTATAAACTCAATATTTAACCTACTATGTCACCAGGGTCTTTCTTCCTTTATAAATAAATGATGGTAATACATTATATCATAATTGAAAATATTTGAAAAACCAAAATTCTTTAGAAAATGTACAGTAAACATCTCAGCAGTTCATGACTAGATTGTTGTTGTGTGAACAAAGCCATGATACACATGGTTGTGCATATATATGCTTGGATGGAAGTTATGGTCTCTTTAGGGTATAGTCCCAGTAGTGGAATTGCTGGGTCAAATGGTAACTCTATTTGAAACGTTTTGAGAAAGTACCATACCGGGGTTGGCAGTGTAAATCTTTACTACTAGTATACCAGAGCTCCCTTAATCTGCAATGGATATTTATAATTTTATTACATTCTTATTTTCAGAACTTTATTATTTCATTGTTGGAGGCTCTATATTGCTGTGAAAATGTTAAAATTGAGTAGGTGATATTCTTCCATGAGCTAAAGAGAGAGAGAGAAAAAAAAAGGAAGGTGTTGAGGTCAACCAGCCTGTCCTAGAGAAGGACATCATGATTTTTAAAGAAAAGATTCAGTGAAAATAGAAGACTCTCGGGAAGTTGAATTAATGCAATGCCTGCAAAAATGCACTGAAACACGGAAATTATTGTGAGAATGGTGCAGGACTGGCAATGTTTTATTCTGTTATTGAATCAGAGCCAATTCAATCTAACAGCAACCTTAAAGTGACCTTCAATGAATTATCTTCTTTTTAAAAAAATTATTATTATTATTTTTAATGAAAATGTACAGAGATTTTGGATTTCCATTCATTGATTGTTGCACTCTTCTTCCTGCTCACCCCACCCCTCCAGTTCATTCTTCTCTTTGAAAAGTAAAAGAAAAATTTTTTCACTGTTATACAATCCCTCACTCCAGTATACAGCCTTCGTTCTGGACTCATGTCACGACAATAATACCTACTTTCTTATATAATTACCTCTCTGATAGATAGAACATATGACTTTATCTAAAAAACCAAATAATAAAATTGTGCGACTGTTACTTTCATGAACATTTAATTGTCTTTTTTAAAAAATCCTCTTAGAAGGCTAAAGATCCTTCTGTAAACCTTGGAGAAGCAAATAGTCATGATTGTTTATAAACTTCTCTGGAAGCAGAGAAGAAAGAGGATACCTGGCAAGGAAGAGCAGATATCCTTTAGAATCTGAGGAAAGTATGTGCCAACAGCTAGCAAAATAAATAAATTTAGGATGTCCATTATACAATCACAAGGAAAATGAATTCTGCAAACAACTTGAATGAGTTTGGAAGTCCATTTCCCCTAGTCTTGTCCCCCCCAGATGAGAACATAGACTTCCCAACGTATTTTTAAAGACTTGTAAGATGCTGAAGAAAAGTCCCAGACTCTTGACCTAGAGAAAATTGGAATATAAAAGTGTATTTCATATTACTAAATTATGATAACTTGCTTACAACAACAGAAACGTTACACACAATTCTACTGCTTTCGTATTTCAATAAAAAACCTAAAATAAAAAGTTATAATAAATGAATACAACATTATCATTTCAGCTTAAGATGTAATTCCTTAAAAATAATAAGCCCTCCTTTCATCCTTTGCTTTGTCTGTTATGGAGAGAAGAGAGTGGAGACCAAAAATATCCACATATCAATTTCTTTTTCTAGTATATTTCTTTGATTATGAGATTTTCATAGTGACAAGAACTATGAAAATACAACATTACATTAAAAAGTTATAGTGTCAGTTTCACTCATTAAAAAGTCAAATAAGAACTTGTCTTAGCTTATATAAATTGGTGCTCCAAAATAATCAGACTTTGAAGGCTATTGAAAGTTTTATAAACTATCAATCTTTTTTAGTAGTAATTTATTTCCCGTCATATTCTAGATCAGAGTAGATAAAACTGAATTTGATATAACTTGAGTTTAAAGACAATATTTCTATCCAAATGATGAAATTTTCAGTAGTAAGTGAAGATATCTACAGTGGTTTAATTGGTAGGGAGTTGCAAAACCAGTCTCAAAGTGATGCCTGCCTACAGTTCAGCTCTAACATTGTCTCCATGGGAGAAATACCTTATGTTTCTGAAAACTCTCTGGAGAGTAATTTATGAGTTGATTCTGATTAACAACAATGAGTTTTGTGTTTTGTGGTGTGTTTTTTTAATTGAAAAAAAATCATGGGCTATAGAAATAATACTAATGGTTGAAGCAGGAAAGAAAATAAAAGGTGTTTCATTAGAAAAATCTGTTGTCAAAGACTTCTTCAAATTGTTAAAAAGAAAGAATGTCAGATGTAAGACTACCTACCATGCATCTGTGCCCCTCAGGCCTGGTTTAAATTGTTTTTGTCAAACATTCTTCTAGGTGGTACACATTGGTCTGTGCATTGCTGTACAGAGGTAACTCGTGGTTGTTGTGCTGCTAAACACTAACTATGACAACTGATGTGCCAAAGTGATAATGGTTATCCATATTGGACAGTGTTTGGCAGAGCTCCCCAATCAAAACGAGCTTGGAAGCAGGAGTGGCATCCACTCCTGAAATGGCTTGCATCCAGGTCTTCCATTCATAGGGGTTGCTATGAGTTGTTTACAACTCAAAGGAACTTAACAGCAACCATGCAGCTACCTGGTCTATCTCATGATATTTTCAATTGCTTCCTACGTATATATAAAAGTTAAATGGTGAATAAGGAAAATCAAGGAAGCAATTATGTCTTTGGATTGTGGTATTGAAGGAGAGCATTGACAATCCAATAGAGAGCCAAAAGAACCAACAAATTTTCTTGGAGGAAGTGTAACCAGGGTGCTCCTTATAGTCAAGAATGTGAAACTTCATCTGGTATATTTTGGGCACATTATAGAGAGGGATCAGTCCTTGAAAAATACATAATTCCAGGCAAGATGAAGAGTTAGTGAAAGACAGTATGACCCTAAAAGAGATAGACTAACACATAGACTGCAATTATGGGCTTAAACATAGCAAGTTTATGAGGATGGCACAGGATATTTCATGCTTCCAACTTGTTGCTCTTAGAGTTGCTATTAGTCATAGTCAACTCGCAGGCAGTTAACAATAAAAACATGTTAGCTTGTAGTATCTGAGTGAGCGAAAAGGTTGATCCAATCATCTACTAGCCAGAAAGTTGATGATTCAAGTCCACCCAGAAAACTTTTAGAAGACTGATATAATCCACTTTAAAAATATCACCATTGGGAATATACCCCAAAGAGACCATAGCTGACATCCAAGCAGATATATGCAGACCCATGTTTATTGCAGCTTTGTTCACAATAGCAAGGAGTTGCAAACAACCTAAGTGCCCAACAATGAATGAATGGATAGAGAAGCTGTGGTATATTCACACAATGGAATACTATGCTGCATTGAAAAACAAGGAACTCATGCAATATTATTCAAAATGGTTGACT
>NW_006399784.1:856900-862701 GCF_000299155.1 Elephantulus edwardii | reverse complement strand
GGCAATAATGTCCCTAGTGCCAAGATCTCTTCGAATCCCAGCTTATATTTCTGATAGTCCTCTGTCAATGTACTGTTTCAGTCACTTATTCATAATCTCCAGCAGGATTTTGCTAGTGTGTGATATTAATGATCTTGTTCTATAATTTCCATGCTCTGTCAGGTCACCTGTTTTTGGAATGGAAATAAATTTGGATCTCTTCCTGTCAGTAGGCCAAGTAGTTATCCTCCAGCTTTCTTGGCACAATTTGGTGAGCACATCCAGGGCAGCATCCATTTCCTGGGGCTTTATTTTTTTTTCAAAGTCCTTCAAAGCAGCCTGAACTGCCTTCTTCATCACCACTGCCTATTGATTTTATGTTGTTTTTTTGAAATTCTTCTCTGTCAGACATTTCTTTTTGGTACAATGACTCTGTACACTCCTTCAATCTTCTTTTAATACTTCCTGAATTCCAATAGCATTAATCATATTATTCAATAGTAATTAAAGCTATAAAAAATGGCTATGAATGATTGAATGAAACCAATATAAAAATTTGGACTATGTTTCACATATAAGGAAAATACTTGTTGTTGTTAAGTACTATTGAGTTGAATATGACTCACAGTGAACCTATGAACAAGAGATCTGAACCTTGTCCTATCCTGTGCCATTGTAGCAGTCACCGTGTCAATCCACCTGGCTGAGGGTCATCCTTTCCTTTGCCTACTCTCCACCCTTCCAATCATCATGTGCCTCTCCAAGGAAGAGACCTTCCTTCCAATATGCCTAAAATTTGTGAGGTGAAGGCTCATCATTCTTGTCTCCAAAGAACACTCCACTTGCATGCTCTCCAAGTCACATTTGTTTGTTATTTTGGCAGTCCATGGGATGTTCAGTGCTCCTTTCCAGCACCACAGCTAAAAGGTATCATTTCATCTTCTGTCATTTTTATTCACTATTGAGCTTTCAGATGCATAGCAAGTAGTTGGAAATAACATGGCTTGAATCAGACACACCTTAGTTCTCAAACTGACATCATTACCTCTCAATAATTTGTAGGGGTCCCTAACTGCAGACTTTTCCAGTGCAATGCTTCTCCATATTTCCTGACTGCTAGCACCAAGGACCAAGTCAGATGAAGCTGTTGACAGTTTCAATCTCTTCTCTATCCATCATGATGTTGCCTAAGAGTAAATGAGGAATCTTTGCTTTCTTGACATTGAAATGCAATCCATACCAAGGCTGCATTCCTTGCTCTTTTGCAACAAGTGTTTTAAGCCCTCTGCACATTCAGCAAGCATGATTGTTTCATCTGTATAACACTGGTCATTGATTAGTCTTCCTCTGGCCCTGATGCGACATTGTACTTCAAAGACTCTAAGTCATCAAATGATTTGCCCAGCTTACATATTGAATAGGTACAGAGAGAGAATACAACCTTGTCACTGTCTTCTTAATTTAAACCATGAAATATTCTGCCCTGTTTGCAGAACAATTTGCTGGTCCACATATAGGTTTTGCATTAAGTACAAGTAAGTGCTCTGGGATTCCCATTCTTCTCACTGTCAGCCACTGCTTGTTACGATCCACACAGTCAAATGCCTTTGCATTGTCAATAAAGTTCAAATAGACATTTTTTCATTGTTGTTCTTTATTTCAGCCAGGATCCATCTGGCATCAGCAATGATATCCCTGGTGCCACAGCCTCTTCTAAATCCTGCTTAAACATCTGTAGTTCCCTATCCATGTACTACTTTAGCTGGTTTTTTATGAACTTCAGCAGTATTTCACTTGTATATGATATACATTAATTAAGAAAAATCTTAGAGGCAATTTTTACCCATTATACACATTTTTACACATATTTATCATTATTGTTGTTGTTGTTGTCTACCACCAAGTTAAAACCAAGCCATAGCTGACCCTCTGATGGGTTTTCAGAGACAATTAATCACACAGGAGAAGATTGCACATCTTTCTCTCATGGAGCAAAGGGTGGCGCGAAACACGTCCCTTTGGTGTTGCAGTCATCTTCTTGCCACTAAGCCCCTAAAGAAAGTAAATACTTATTGCCACAGTGATTTATTTAGATGGTATCTTTAAAGTCAATGAGAAAACTGGAGAGAACCAAATGTGAATACTTTGCTGGTCTTCCTTGTGCTCCATCATTCCATGGGCAATGTTCCGAACACTGAGCATATCACCCTGAAAGAGAGGCCATTGATTAGATGAATACTATGTTTCTAATTCATTGCTTTTATGCGGCAAAAATCAGCTTTAATGGGTCAAGTTGAGATTAATATGAAATGTATAAACCTGAAATTAATATGAAATGTATAAATGTAATTTTATTTACAGGTCTCTGACTCATATATTTCAAAAGCTCATTTAATATTATATTTTCAATTTCACACTATGACTTCTGTTGTGGATTGAATCATGTCCTCCCAAAACATGTGTTGTAATTCTGTTTGGATATATAATTTTCCTTGTTATGAAAATGAGAACATATCAATGCAATGTGTGTCATAAACCAACTATTATTGACATATAAAAAAGAGGCACATACATCCCATACTACAGGAAAATCTCCAAGAAGAACCAAGACCATTCTCATATGCAATTTACAGCCAAGGAAACCTATGGTATATCAGGCATAAGTTAGTTTCAACTAGAGAAAAAAGTGTTTTGTTTGTGTTTTCCTTTAAAAAAAAAAAATAAATCTCTGCTTAATAATGCCAAGTACTTGTCTTACTTCTGTTATAGTAGAAATGAAAACTAAGACAAAGTTCTTCTTCATTATTTGTTCTCTGTGTATCATAATTTACTTGTTTGCAGAATCAAAATGTTTTGTTTTGGGGCTTTCATCTTAAAATATATCATCAATTATATATATAAAAAAAAGTCTTGATTCAGGTTTCCAAAGTGCAAAAATAACTGCACATTATGGGAGGAAGATTAGTTACTTAGACAGGGTTTCCACATAGTTCCTGTAATCAAGTGATCAGATCTATTTCTTTCATCATCACAGCATGAACTGATGAGTAACAATCTTCCCCTCTCTCTTTCTCAGCTTAAATTGTGATTAATTTGATTGGTTTAAAAACCTGTTGTGTATTTCTTTTGTGTCCTGCCTGAATATTGGCAAAATAGGATTTCAAAAGGTTGGATTATTTCTATTTTATTGTACATACTTTAATTTAGGCCTCTTGATTCAAATATGTACATTTCTGCCCAATTTGCAGCCATTAAAAACACTGACATTGGGGATGAGCCCCACAAGAATGTGAGCCCCATCAGAATGTGAGCTCTGCTAGGCATAAGCCCTGCCAAGCACAAGCCAGACAGTTGCAATCTGAGCAAGGTCCCTACATGTGCCCACCAAGACAGTTAGCCCAGCTTGGCATGAGTCAGACAGCTGCAGTCTGAGTGACGTCCCCACACGTGCCCACCTGGACAGCTATAATCTGAGTGAGGATGCCACGTGTGCCCATCCTATGAGCTTATGTGTGCACACCTGCCTGGTGTATGCCTGTTCGCATACATACCCAGCAAGTACCCACCCCATGCTCAGTTTCGCATCTCCTCACATACAGTCAACTAATTAACTGCCTTTAATCCAGAGTGCCTTGGTCTGACTTATATGCGACAATTATCTGACAGAAGAGTCTACTTTCACAGAGCCTGAGCTGAAACTTCCCTTGGTTCAGAAGTTCAGGAACAAGCACAGGCAGCATAGCTGCCACTGCCTCTTCTGTAGCAGTGACTTCACATCAAGAACTTCTCTTCTTCTCAGGCATTAGAAACGTTACTGGAGCAAATTCACATAAGAAGCAGGTTACCTCACACCATATACAAGTATAAAGCAAGATGTTACCTCAAAGTGACACATTATCAATGGATTTCTTAAAGACAGAAAGTCTGATAGGACTTTCTGACACAGAATTTAAAAGAACAATAATTGAATACTTTCAGTGGGTGAAAGACAAACTGGAAAAATTACAGAACACTGCAAGTAAAAACCAGGAGGAGCTAACAACAACAACAAAAATCTAAAGCAATGAAGATAAAACAAATGAGGCATTAGAGGCTCTGGAAAAAATAAGAAACCGTGATCCAAAATATGAGATCCAATGTCTCAGATGCTGTGAACATGATGGAGGGACGTATAAGCAGAGTTGAATAAATGGAACAGAGAACCAGTGAAATAGAAGATAGAATTGTCACCACTGATATGCAAGAGTGAAAAATGAATCAAAAGGAAGGAAAAAGAATAAAAGCTAAGAATAATTTGGGCCATCATCAAGAAAAATAACATGCACATCAGTGGAATCCCAGAACAGGAAGAAGCAAGTAAATACACTACAAAAAGTTATGGAAAAATTACTAGAAGAAAACTTCCAGGGCAATGAGAGAATATATATTCAAGAAGCTGAGAGAACACCATAAAGAATATACCCCAAAAGAAAAACACCAAGGCATATCATAATCAAATTTGCCAGTACTAAAGATAGGGTGGGAATTCTGAAAGCAGTTAGAGAGAAGCAAAGAGTAACCTATAAGGGAAAGCAGATAAGATTAAAGGCCAATTTCTCAGCAGAAACCATGCAAGTAAGAAGATAGTGAAATGAAATATATCGAACACTCAAAGAACACAACAAGAATATTGTACCCAGAAATATTGTTCATCAAATATGGAGAAATCAAGAAATTCCCAGAAAAACAGAACCTAGTGTAGTTTGGAGAACAAGACGAGCTTTACAGGAAACTTGGAGAGACATCCTTCTTATGGAGAGGCCACAGAAAACATGATGGACCAAAGCAACCAGCAACAATATCAAAAAGAACTTAAAAAAAGGATAGCAACAAAACCTTGCCTCTCAATAATCATGCTGAATGTGAATAGTTATACACACCACTGAAGAGAAAAATAGAAGATAGATTATATACTATCTATAAAAAACACACCTGAAAAATGAAGATAAAGAAAGACAAAAACAAAAACGTGGGAAAACTGGCAAACAGAAACAAGTTGGAGTAGCAATATTAATCTCTGATAAAGTATATTCCAATGCAAAACCATCAGAAAGGACAAGGAAGGTCGCTACATAAAGCTTAATGTGTCAATAGAACGAAAGGACATACAATAATAAATGTCTATGCACCTCAGTCCCACAAGGATAAATATTGTATAAAACTGTTATTGTAAGTTTAAAAAATAATGTTTAAAAATAAATACATATCTATGCAACAAATGAAAGACCTGCAAAATACATAAAACAAACATTAACAAAACTGAAAAAGGAAATAGTAAATTAGTTGAAGACATCAACACACCACTTTCAAGAAAATATAGAATTTCAGAAAGAAACTCAAGATGCTGAAGAATTAAATCACAAAATAAACCAACTTAATCTCATAGACTTTTTTATGATCCATATCTGCTTTATTAAATGCCATTACTATAAAATGAAAACAGCTTACACTTGTCTTTTCCAGAATAATTACTTAAAACATGTGCATTCAAATGAAATAAAACAGAACTGGATTTGTTTGGGGTTTTTTTTTCCCTCCTGAATTTATTTTGCTCTCTGAGGTTGCCAGAGATTTGGATTATGAAAATCCAGAGGTAGTCTCAGCTGGACATATCTATGAAATGATGGTTTCAGTATCTGATGACTTTCATCCCTCTCACACAGGTAAGCTTGGTTAACTTATCTTGGAGCAGCAATTATAATTTATTTACAGCCTTCACTTTGATTGTAAAAAGGAAAGGGTGTATATATATATATATATATATATATATATATATATATATA
>NW_006399784.1:855833-856800 GCF_000299155.1 Elephantulus edwardii | reverse complement strand
TCAAAATGGTTGACTCTGGAGAACATCATGCTGAGTGAAATATCCCAGTCACAAAAAGACAAATATTGCATGGTGCCACTGTTGTAGAACGGGACTGGCCTTGGGGTTGGGGAGAGACTGAGTAAGATGGGTTCCATAATGTATACTGCACTGAAACAGAGGAGGGATAAAACTGTTTAAAAGAGATGTGATTAAGTATTTCTGTCATGACAGAAGTCTAGAGCAAAGGTACATGGTAGAGTGGACCTGGGGGAGGGTTTGTAAAACAATGAAAGAATTTTTCTTTTACTTTTCCAAGAGAGTAGTGTTCTGGGGGGGAGCCATAGGAGGGGATAAATGTGCAACAATTAATGAATGGAAATCCAAAGCATCTGTAAATTTTTACTGAAATTAATGACAAATTTAAATTAAAAAAAAGAATTAGGTTAGAGAAGGGATGGCAATGGATTTATAACCACTCATGCTAATAACACTGTATTGTTGCATGGAGGAGGAATAGTGGAAATGTATCCACATTTACAATATTCCTCTTACCAAAACCATTTATGGTAAATAGGAACTACATTGGAACGTGTATCTCTGGATTGGAAGTGATCATATTGTTAATATTTCTAGCCTTAAGCTTAAAAGATTATAATGTTCAAAATTATCTGTTATACATTTGTTTAAATTTTTCCCTCTTTTAACAACTGGGATCTAGAGGAAAGAGATAAGACCAGACAATGGCCAAAATTATTGGGGCAGCTATTGCTGCCAGTTTAGGGCATGTGTCAGGAAAAGGAAGTATTACTCATATACAGTGCCACACAAAGGTAATAAAGGAGGTCAGAATTTCTTCCACTGTGGAAAGCTGGGCCACTTCAGTAGACAGTGTCACAGACTAGAACCACAGACAGGCAAGGGAATAGAGAGGAAGCTCCCACTCACTTGTTTTAAGTGTGGCTCTGAAGGACACTTGGCCAAGGGT
>NW_006399784.1:853489-854691 GCF_000299155.1 Elephantulus edwardii | reverse complement strand
ATATATATATATAATATCATATGAAAGGAGGAAGGAGTGATTTAGATAGACAGTCATAGTTGGAAGTTATCACATTTACAAAGAAAACAAGGCTGTATCTCAATCTCATAGACTTTTAAAGGCTAATGTACCCCAAGAAAGCACAGTATACATTCTTCTCCAATGTGTATGGAATGTTTCGAGAATACATCACATTTTAGATCACAAGACATGCATCAATTAATTAAAAAGCATAGAAATATTAGAAAGCATCTTCTCAGACCAAAATATTACAAAATTAAAAATTAATAACAAAAGGATAAAGGAGGAAAATATTCTACATTTGGAAGCTAAACGACACCTTCCTTGAACATGAGTACTGGAAGAAACAAAATATGAAATTAAAAGTTTCTTGAAACAAATAACAATGAAAACACCACTGACCAAAACCTCTGGGAAATAGCCAAAGCAGTAATCAGAGTTCAACTTATAGCAATAAACAAACCCATTAAAAGGCAGGAAAAAAAATGACCATTGAGACTCTAACCCAATATCTCCAACAAATGGAAAAAGAACAGCAAGATAACATGATGCTCATTAAAAAAATAAAATAAAAAGAAAGAAATTATAAAAATTAGAGCAGAAATTAATTTAATAGAAAGAGAAAAACAATTGAAACTGTAAAAAAAAACCTAGGAGTTGGTTCTTTGAAAAGATCAATAAAATTAACAGACCACTTAACAAAACTAACAAAGGTAAAGAAGAAAAATACACAGTAATCCAAATAAAAGATGAAATGGGCAATGTTACAACAGAGCCAACTAAAATATGAAGGCTAACAATGGAATATTATGAAAAACTATACTTGAACAAATATGAAAACCTAGAGGAAATGGAAAAATACTCAGAAATTCACAGTCCACCTAAACTGACACAAACCAAAATGGAACACTTGAATGATACATTACAAAAGAAAAAATTGAAAATATAATAAAAAAAAATTGAAGCAAAAAAAAAACACAAACATTAGGCTGGACCAGATGATTTTACAAGTGAATTTTATCAAACATTCAGAGAACCGTCACCAATTCTACATAAACTATTTTAGAAAATGGAAGGAGAGTGAAGACACGCTTTCTCAAAAAGTTGCAAATAGAGATACCATTTGACCCAGCAATTCCACTACTGGGAATATACCCTGAAGAGACCATAGCTGACATCCA
>NW_006399784.1:849974-852524 GCF_000299155.1 Elephantulus edwardii | reverse complement strand
ACAACACCAAAATAGAAAACTATTATACCTCTGTCAATATTTCTCATGAACATCGATGTAAAAAGCCTGAATAAAAGTCTGGCCAATAGAATCCAATGATATATCCAAAAAACAATTTACCATGACCAAGTGGGATTCATAACAGATATGCAAGGATGGTTCAACATAAGGAAAACAAATGGTGTAATTAATCACATTAACAAAACAAAGAACAATAACCACACAGTCCTATCAATTGATGCAGAAAAGGCCTTTGACAAACTCCAACACACTTTCCTGATTAAAACACTGAACAAAATAGAATTAGAGGGGAATTTTCTCAACATTGTAGAAAGTACATATGCAAGCCTGAGAGCCAATGTTTTTCACAATAGGGAGACTAAAGGCATTCCCTTTGAGAACAGGAACTAGGCAAGGATGCCCACTATCACCTCTCCTGTTGAATATTGTATTGGAAGTCTTAGTTATAGCAATAAGACAAGAGAAGGAGATAAGAGATACCCAAATTGGCAAAGAAGAGGTAAAATTATCTCTGCATGCAGATGATATGATAGTATTCTTAGAAAATCCTAAAGATTCAACCAGAAAAATAGTGGACTTAATTGATCAATTCAGTAAAGTGGCAGGATACAAAATCAACATACAAATTCAATTGGATTTCTCTACAGTGAAAACAAAGAAAATATAGGACTGGAGCTAAGAAAAACAATACCCATCACAATAGATAATCACAAGATTAAATATTTGAGAATAAATCTAACCAGAAGCACAAAGGATCTATTCAAAAAAATTCCAAAACATTATTGCAAGAAACAGAGACCTGGAGAAATGGAAGAATATTCGTTGCTCATGGATAGGAAGACTTAATGTTGTGAAAAGGCAATTTACACATTCAATGCAATCCTAATACAAATACCAATTCCATTCTTCAATGAGACGGAAAAGGCAATTTCTAACTTCATTTGGAATGGAAAGAGGCTCCGAATAAAGAAAGCACTCTTTAAAAAGGGAAACAATGTAGGAGACATCTCATTCTCTGATTTCAAATCCTACTACATTGCTGTGGTAGTCAAGACAGTGTGGAACTGGTACAATGACAGAGTCATAGATCAAAGGAATAGAATGGAGAACCTAGAAATCAGCTTATCTACCTAGGGACAACTGATCTGTGATAAGGAGATTAAATCAGTTATGTAAGGAAATAAGAGCCTTTTTAGCAAATGGTGTTAGCAATATTGGAAAACTATCTGCAGAAAGCTCCACACCTCACTCCATACACAAAAACCAACTCAAAGTGGATCAAGGACCTAGGACAAAAACAAGGAATATAAACGTCATTAGAGAAAAGCTTGGAATAACTCTAGAAGCTCCAGTCCACAGGATTAATAGTCTTCCAAGCATACTGAAAAACCTACAACCAGGAGAAGATAAAATAGATGAATGGGACCCTCTAAGAATCAAATCCCTATTCACATCCAAAACCTTCTCCAACAGGGTAAAAAGGGCAGCCACAGACTTGGAAAAAGTATTTGGTAATGACATGTCAGATAAGGCCCTTACATCTAAGATATACAGAATACTCGAGCACCACAATAAGATAAAGGTAAACAACCCAATTGGAAAATGGGAACAGGATATGAACAGACACTTCTCCAAAGAAGACATTTAGATGGAGAACAAACACATGGAGACATGTTCAAAATCCCTACCTCTAAGAAAGATGCAAATAAAGCAGCTATGAGACATCATCTCACCCAAGTAAGATTAGCAAAATTTAACGGAACAGCAAACAGCAAATGTTGGCAAGATTGCGGAGAAATTGAAACCCTTTTTCACTGTTGGTGGGAGTGTAAAATAGTGCAACCACTCTGCACGGCAGTATGGCACTTCTCAAAAGTTGGAAATAGAAATACCATTTAATCCAGCAATTCTACTACAGGGAATATACTTTAAAGGAACCAGAACCGTCACCCAAGCAGATATATGCACACTAATTTCTATTGAGGTTTTGTTTACAATAGCAAAGAGTTACAAACAACCCAAGTGTCATTCAACAAATTAATAGATAGAGAAGCTGTGGTATATTCACCCAGTTGAATACTATGCTGCATTGAAAAACAAGACACTCATGAAATATTAAACAAAATAGGTGACTCTGGAGGACATTATGCTGAGTGAAAGATCTCAGTCTCAAAGGGAATATAGTGCATAATGCCACTGTTGTAAAGCAGGATTGACATGGGTTTGAAGGGAATCTAACAAAAGAGTGCATAAATGATGTATACTGCATCAAAACAGATGAGGGAGAGAACTGTTTGAAAGGAAAATATGATTAGGAATTATTTTCATGCTAAGAGTTCAGAATGAGAGCTGCATGATGGAATGGACAGGGGATTATGTAATAATTAAAGTGTTTCTTTTTTTTACATTTCAAAGGGAAAAGCAAACTGGGGGAGGGGTAGGCAGGGAGAAAAATGTGTAACAACAAATTAATGGAAATCCAAAGTATCTATAAATGTTCATTAAAATTTCAATTAAAAATAATAACAA
>NW_006399784.1:841191-849874 GCF_000299155.1 Elephantulus edwardii | reverse complement strand
CCACTGACTTTGAGTCTGTTCCATCTCATAGTGAAAGCCCCACCAAGTTTCCTAGGCTATAAATCTTTAGGGGAGAAGATTTCCCACCTTTCTTCCATAGAGGGGCTGGTTGATTTGAATTAGTGATTTTTTTAGTCACCAATCTTGTATTGGTTGTTGTTATTGTTAGGTGTGATCTAGTCATATGACTCATAGCTATTCAGTGAAGAACATACCTGAACCCTGTCTTATCCTGTGTCTTTCTCATCATCTCTGACACAAATGAGTTCATTGTTGCAATCATCATGTGTATCAATCTCATCAGAGATCTTCCTCTCTTACCCTCATTCTTTCTAAGCATCATGTCCTTTTCCAAGCCATAGCCTCTCCTAAATAGCATGCTCAAATTATGAGAGACAAAACTATGCCGTCTTTGCCTCCAAAGAGCACCCTGGCTTCACCTTCCCCAAACCCATTTGCTCATTTTGCAGTCCATGAAATATTCAGCACTGTTCTTCAACATCAGAGCTCAAATGCATCATTTTTTTCTTCTGTTATCTTTATTAATTGTCTAGCTGTCAGCAGCATAGCTGAGATTGAAAGTGATTGAAACACCATGACCTGAATCAGGTCCTAGTCTTCAAATTAGCATCATCACTCCCCAGGAATTTGGAGAGGTCTCTGACAACAGACTTGCATAATGTAATACGTCTCCTGTCCTCTGACTGCTGGTACCCAGGCTGCTGATTGTTGATCCAAGCAAGATGAAATAATTGACAAGATCAATCTTTCTCCATCTATCATGATGTTACCTACTGGCCCACTCGTGAGGGCTTTTGTTTTTTTTTATGTAGAGATATAACCCATAACCAAAAACTAGAATCCTTGATCTTCTGTGGCAAGTATTGCATGTTCTTCTTACTAGCTATGCAAACATAGTTGTGTCACTTGCATAATGCAAGTTATTGGTAAGTCTTCCTCCAATCCTGATGCCACATTCCTCTTCTTAGAGCTCAGATTCACAAATTATTTGCTCAGCATGCTTTTCATTAAAAGTTAAATGAACATCTTAAATAAAAAATTTTGATATTTTATCTTCTTTTTCAATACTACACTACTTCCTCTAAATTACTGTTGAAAAATAGGCAAAAAAAAAAGAACACAAGATATTTCAAATACTCACATAAAAGCACAAATATTTAAATAACGCTTGGATAATAGAAATTCCATGTATTTATGCCCACACAGTTGTTGTTTTGGTTGTTGTTATGTGCCATTGAGTTACCTGAGACTCTATGCACAACAGCTCTGAAGCCTGCCCTGTTCTGAGCCAGTCTCACTGACTCTGACACACTTACACCCATTTCCCTGGTTACCACAAAATCCATCTTATCTGGGTCATCTTCTCCTGCACTGTACCTCCACCCTTTTGAGTATGATGTCCTTATCCAAGGATTGGTCCCTCAATGGGATATGCCCAAAGTATATGAAACAGAACTTCAAAATCCTAGCCTCCAAGAAGAAACTTGGTTTAATCCTCTCCAAGACACGTATTTGTTTTCTTGGCAATCCATGGTGTGTTCAAGAGTCTTTTCCACTAGGCTTATTATAATCCTGATCACCAACAGACTTTAAAATGGGATGATTTTCTATTATTACATTTCCAAATTTTAAAAAAATTACATAAATTAAAGGAAAATATGTTATTTTGACAAATGTATTTAATGCCTTTAATGTGATCCCACAGAATGTGGAAATTATCAAACAATACCATTAATATCACATGCAAGCAAGATTCTGCTGAAGATTATCCAAAAATGACTGGAACAACACATCAACAGAGAACTGCCAGAAGTCCAGACTGGTTTTAGATGGGTCGTGGTCCTAGGGATATTGTAGCTAATGCTAGATGGATCTTGTCTGGAAGCAAGGAGTACCAGAAGAATGTCTATCTTTGTTTCATTGATTATACAAAGGCTGTGTGGATCATACAACAAACTGTGGCTATCTCTGAGAAGAATGGGAATCCCAGAACACTTGATTGTGCTAATGTGAAACCTATACCTGGACCAGGAGGCAGTTGTCAGAACAGAGCAAGGAATCAATGTATGGTTCAAAATTGGGAAGGGTGTAAGCCAGGGATGTATCCTGTCTCCATATCTTTTCAATCTTTATGCAGAACAGATTGTCCGGGAGGTCAGGCTCTATAAGGATAAATGTGGCATCAGGATTGGAGGAAGACTCATTAACAATCTGCATTATGCAGATGACACAACCCTGCTTGCTGAAACTGAGGAGGACCACTTTCTGTGGAAGGTCAGGGACAGCAGTCTTCAGTATAGTTTGAGGCTCAATACCAGGAAAACAAAGATTCTCACGACTGGGCCAATTGGCAGCATCATGATGTATGGTGAAGAGATTGAGATTGTTCAGTTTTGGTTTGCTTGGGTTTACAGTCCATTCTCTTGGCACCAGTAGCCAGGAAATTAAAAGACACATTGTGATGGGAAAGTCTGCTGTTAGAGACCCCTCTAAAGTACTGAAGTACAACAATGTCAGTCTGGAGACTAAGATGCACCTGATAACATGCCATGGTCTTTGCAATAATCACTTACTGTGCATTAGAGAGCTGGAAATGACTAGGGATGGTAGAAGGATAGTTGATGCCTTTGAGCTGTGGTGTTGGAGAAGAATATTGAATATACCATGGACTGCTAAGAAAATGAACAGGTTTGTCCTGGAGAGGGTGAATCTTGGCTGCTCCTTAGAGGCAAGCATTCTGAAGCTTTGTCTGACATACTTTGGACATGATGCAAGGAGGGACTAATCCTTGGAGAGAGACACCATGCTTGAGAAGGTTGTGGGAGAGTGCAGGAAAGGAAGACCTTCAGTGAGGTGAATTGATTCAGTGACTGGAGTAATGGGGGTAGGTGTGTCAAAAATAGTGAGAATGGCACAGGATAGGGCAGAGTTTAGAGTGGTTATGAGTCACAGGTGACTCGATGGCCATGCCCAAAGGCAAGCAGGTGCAATCCATCAGCTGTTCCTATGGAGAAAGAACAATCTCCTCCTGTGTGATTTACGTCTTTTGAAAACTCTCTAGAAGATCAGATATGAGTCAGTTCCAATTCTAGTCACATAACAACAATATAAGGCAATTATTTTTGCAATGGCAGGTGAGGAATTAGATATTGTTGTTGGTATGTGCTCTGAAATGTTCCCTATCCCAAGCCAGTTTCATTGTTTCTGACAGACTTAATCCCATTGCTCCAGTCATTGAGTCAATCCATCCTATCCTGGGTATTCCTCTCTTGCATTGTCCTTCCACCCTTCCAAGCATGATGTTCCTCTCTAATGACTAGTTCCTCCTGATCCCACGCCAAAAGTGTGTAAGACAGAGCCTCAAATTTCTTGCCTCTGGGAGCATCCTTGCTTCACTCTCTCTAGGACAGACCTGTTTGCACTCCTGGCAGTCTACAGTATGTTTAACAGTCCTATCCAGCACCACAACTCAAAGGCATCAATCCTTCTGTCATCCATAGTTATTGCCCAGCTCTTGGATGCATAGCAAGAAATTGCAAAGATAATGGTCTGGATTAGTCTCCAGACTGACATCGTTGCATCAAAATAAGATGGAAGGAGTACACAGAGGCACTATACCAAAAATAATTGGCTGGCACGGAAGAATTGTATGAAACAGCATATGATCAAGAGCCTATGGTGATGAAGAAGGTTCAAGTTGCTCTGAAGGAATTGGCAAAAAACAAGGCCCCAGGAATTGATGGAATACCAACTGACATATTTTAGCAAATAATGCTGCCCTGGAGATGCTCATCAGGTTATGCCAAGAAATCTGGAGGAAAACTCTGTCTGGCTTACTGACTGGAGGAGATTTGTATTTATTCCCATTAAAAAAATGTGACCCAACAGAATGTAGAAATTATCAAATGATATCACAAATACCACAGGAAAGCAAGATCTTGCTAAAGATTTTCCAGAAATGACTGGAACATCACATCAGCAGAGAACTGCTAGACTTGCTTGTTGGCTTTAGAAGAGGCTGTGGCACTAGGGACAGCACTGCCAATGTTAGATGGATCTTGGCTGAAAGCAGAGAGTCCCAGAGGAATGCATCTGTGTTTCATTGACTATGCAAAGGTATTTGACTATGTGCATTACAAAAAATTGTGGCTAACCTTGAGAAGAATAGGAATCCCAGAATATTTAATTAAGTTAATGTGAAACTTATACTTGCACCAGAAAGCAGTAGTTAGAACAGAGCATGTGTCAAGGATGCATCTTATCTCTGTATCTTTTAATTCTATGCAGAACAGATCCTTTGGGAGGCTCTGCTCCATGAGGAGAAATGTGGCATCAGGATTGGAGGAAAACTCAACAACTTCATTATGCAGATGAGACAACCTTGCTTGATAAAACTGAAGAGTACATGAGGCATTTGCTGTAGAAGGTCAAGGACTGTAGTCTTCAATATGGATTGAATCTCAATATCAAGAAAACAAAGATTCTCACCACTAGGCCAATCAGCAGCTTCATGATGGGCAGAGAAGAAATTAAGGTTCTTGATAACTTCAGCTTCCTTGGTTCCACAATCAACACCAGCAGTTGCAAAATCAAAGGACAAATTGCACTGGGAAAGTCTGCTATCAGAGACCTCTTTCAAATACTGAAGAGGAATTAGATATGATACTTATAATACTTGCTTTTAATTAACAAATAAGATGTCTAAAAGAAAAGAACTAACTAGACTTTAGTTGTTCTACTTCAAATTTCTCAGACATTTAGATACTTTCTTTGTCCTTAAAATGACTATTTATTCTTCACATTTGCTTTAGAATATATAAAGATTATGAATATTTTGCTCTATTTTCAACCACTGAATGCAACCAATCTAAGTCTAATTTGCACTAGACTTAAAATATAACTGCTGTGTTCTCACAGCTTTAAAACTGAATTGAAATGCAAAATGCAGAATTGTATGTACTGATATTGTTGTCCCTGGGTATCACTGAGCAGTTTCTAAATCCCTGCAAGTCTGTGTGACAGAGTAGAGAAGCCTCTTCAGGTTTTCTTGGCTGTAATCTTCACTGGAAGATCACCAGATCCTCCTCCTGTTGAGGAGAAACTGAGTGGATTTGAACATGCAACCTTTCAGTTAGCTGGGAGAGGCTTGACCATTTATGCCACAAGATCTATTTTTACTCCTATTACGTTTTGCCACAAAATCAATTTCAATATAAAGCAAGGCATACCAATGTTGCAAAAGTTAATTCATCTGGTAGCCCTTCAGAATAGAGAACAACCCACAGATTTTTCTTGGCTGTAAATAATTACAGAATCAGACTGCCACATCTTCTTCCTGCAAAGCAGATGGTGAGTTAAAAATGTGCTGGGATTGGGGGGATTAATCATGGGGTTGTACAATTTGATGGGGGGGGTCGATGAGGGAAATTGGAAGAATCTGGTCTAAAAAACAATGTATTCAAATTTTTCAAATAAACCAGTATAATAAAAAAGTCAACTTTTTGATTAGCAGCCTAATCCATCAATCATTGTGCCACTAAGACTCCTTTTTCATTCATATTAACCCTCTAAATTAGTCTACAGCATGAAAGTGTATGGGTGAAACCTTGATTAAGGACTCACCTACCAAAGGACAAAAAGTTATTTATGCAAAGGGAGCTGGTGACTCTGAGAAAGTTCTGGTCCTCTATAGATTGATTTTTCTTGGTGTTATCAGTTCAGCTCTATCACATCGTGATCCCATGTACAATAGAATGAAAGTCGGCCAGATCCTGTGCCATCTTCATAATCTCTTCTGTGTGTAAACGCATTACTGCAGTCACTGTGTAAATCCGTCTTATTCAGAGTTTTCCTCTTCTTGGCTGACTCTCTATGCTTTCCTTAGCATAATGTCCCTTTTCTAAGGACTGGTCTCTCTTAATACCATGACCTAAATATCTAAGAGTAGTCTTACCATCCTTGCCTCACTAGTAGAAGAATACTGTAACTGTACTTCTTTCAAGAAGTATTTGTTTGCTCTTTTGGTTGTCCGAGGTATATCCTTTGTCAGCAATATGATTGAAAGGTGTGAATTCTTCTCTACTTTCTTAATTCACTGTACAGTTTGGCATGTATATGAAGCAACCCAAGCTCATCTAAGTTTTTAAAGTGACATCTTTTCCTCTTAGCATTTTAAAGAGGCCGTTGAAAAATAATTTACTCACTACAATATTCTTTTGATTTCTTGACTTCTGCTTCCAAGGGTATTGATGATGGATACAAGTAAAATTAAATCATTAAAAAGTCAATATTTTTTAAAAAGCCCAAACAAACCAAAAAATGTCTATATTGTTTCCATCTATCATGATGTTGTGTATTGGTCCAGCAGTGAAGATTTTTCCTTTCTTTTTTATAAGATGCAATTATTACTGAAGGCTATACTCTGATCTTCTTCAGTAACTTCAAGTACTCTTCACTTTCACCAAGAAATCTTGTGTCATTCTCATATTGCAGGCTATTGATGAGACTTCTTCTACTTTGATGTCACATTCTTCTTCATATAATCCAATTTCTCAGATTATTTGTTCAGCATACTAATGGAATAGGTATAGTGAAAGAATATAATATTGGTGCATATATTTCCTGATTTTAAACCATGCAGTATCCTTTCATACTGTTCAAACAACTCCTTATTAGTCTATATATAGATTCAACATCAGCACAACTAAGTATTATAAAGTTACAGTTCTTTCAATCTTACCCAAATTAAGGGTAATTATGATCTGCAATGGTTTGCCTCTGGAAACTCTATGAACAGTGTTCAGGCCTTTCATTCATAGGGTCACTATGAGTCGTCTACGACTCGACGGCAACTAACAACAGTAACAACAACATAGAGAGAACTGCATTGGCCTAATGGACAGAAAGTTATGCTACCAAGCCCAAGGTGGGTGATTTTAATCTGCAGCCCTCAGGCCTGGTTCAAATTGTTTTTTGTCAAACATTCTTCTAGGTGTATAGCACTGGTCTATGCATTGCTGTACAGAGATAACTCATGGTTGCTGTGATGCTAAACACTGTGACACCGATGTGCCAAATGTGATAATGGTTACACACGGTGGACAGGGTTTGGTGGAGATCCCCAATTAAAACAAGCTTGGAAGCAAGAGTGGTATCCACTTCCAAAATGGCTTGTCTCTGGAAACTCTATGAACAATGCTCAGGCCTTTCACTCATAGGGTTGCTATAAGTTGTCTACGACTCAACGGCAACTAACAACAACAACAACAACAATCAAATTCTTGCTCATAGTCAATAAAACCCGAGTAAACATCTTTATGGTATTCTCTGCTTTCAGCCATGGTTCATTTGACAATAATGATATTCCTCTTAACACACCCTCATCTGAATTCAGCTTAAATATCTAGCTAGAATAATCAGTTCAAGCCATTTTTTAATAATCTTCAATAAAATTTTGCTTACATGTGATATTTGGTATACCATCCAGTCTGAGCAGACCCATTGCTAATCCTCCAGCAGATTTTTAGAGACAGTAAATGCATAACAGGAGATTGCCCATTTTTCTCGAGCAGAGCTGGAAAATCCAGCTGGTGGATTCAAAGCATGTACCTTTGTGCTGGCAGCGAAATTCCTTACCACTAAGCCACTGTTGTTGTGTTGTGTACTGAAGAGTTGGAACCCACCCAGAGCTGACCCTCAGACAGGTTTTCAGAGATAGTTAATCGTACAGGAGGAAATTGTCCATCTTTCTCCCACAAGGCAGCTGGTGGCCTCGAACCATGTACCTTCAAAATTGCAGCATAGTTCCTTACCACTAGTTCACCAGAGTTCCCAACTAGGCCTCTAGAACCTCCTATATTAATTATTACACTCGAGAATTCTGCACCCTCATTATATATTTTTAATTGGCATAAATATTGATCTCTTCCAGTAAACTGGCCAAGTAGTAAATTAGGTATATCTAGGGCTGAATCCATTGTTGAAATACATCTATTGGTATTTGATAAATTCCTGGGCACACCTTATTTTTCACGAATAACTTCACTAAAGCTTGATTTCCTTATTCAGTACAATTCGTTCTTGATCGTATACTGTCTCTTGAAATTATTTCATGGTCAATCAATTTTTGTTTTGATGACTCTGTGTTCTTCTCCTTTTTATGTTTCCTTGACATACAATATTTTACTGATAGAATCCTTTAGTATTACAATTCAGAACTTGAAATTTATATTCAGTCCATTCAGCTTGAGAAATAGCAAGTGTATTCTTCCATTTTGACTCTCCAACTCTAGGTCTTTGGATATTTCATTGTAATATTTTTTGTCTCTTCACACTGTCTTTTGAAATCAGCTCTCCTGCTAAATAAAGTATCATTTCTTAGATTTCATTTGCTTCTTTACATTCTAGAGCAAGTTTCGAAGCTTTCTTATTCTTTCCTATGTTTTTATTGGCCTGTTGTTTTTTTCATATGTTAAGGACTTAATGCCACTCCACTACTCTGTTTTTCCACTAGGTCAGTGTTTCAAATTTTCCTTGTGATTGTCTCTAAATTCAAGTGGAATATATGTAAAGTTTTATTTTAGCTACTGAGAACACGCTTTCCTTTTCTTCAGTTTGAATTTGAACTTGCAAACTAATAATTGGTGGTCGGTACAGGGATATG
>NW_006399784.1:838174-840010 GCF_000299155.1 Elephantulus edwardii | reverse complement strand
CCCATGTCTACATTTTTGGATTACTGACTGGTGATTAAGTGTTATTCAGTTTTATTTACAGGCTTTCCTTACATGTATATGGATATTATCATATCATGGAGAGTATTGTGTTTCAGGACAGATCTTGAAATGTTCTTTTTCCTAGTGAATACAATAACATTTCTTTTTTATTTGACATTCCTGATATAGTAGTTCATATGCGTGTCTGATTCAAAATAGCCACTATCTGTCCATTTTAGCTTATGAATGCTAACATTTTAATACTTATGAGTTCTACTTTATTCTTGACAGCTTTTGATTTCTTAGCTTCATATTCCCTTTATATTCTTGCATTTTATGTTCCTATTATTAATGAATGTTTATATTTGTTTCCTCCTCATTTTGATTCATGCCAGATCAGCAAATGAAGGTGTTTCATTGGGTGAATAGTTTTATTATGTTTGTGACATAGACCTGGTTTGGTGGATATATTTTAAGTGCTGTCCAATGTAAGGACTAATATTCCATCACTATATAGGATAATTTTTGGCTACTATCCATAGAGTTTTCAAAAGTCCATTTTTCCTGAAGTGGATGGCTAGTCCTGCTTCCTATCTAAACTGTTTTAGTTCGAAATATCTGTTGACTTCTACCTGTTATATGTGATCTTGGTGATATTTGAAATTTCAGTGGCATAATGTCCAGAATTACAGAAACACAAAATCCACCACAACCTGACAAACTGGCAGATGGTCTTAAAGATTAAAATATAAGAAATTTTATGAAGTTGTTCTATTTTCTCTCATGAGGTCATTGTGACACAAAACTTAGCATAAACCAATGAAAAAAAAGTACATAGACCACAGTAACCAGAAATAACTGAAAAAGACAACAAAATGACAATAATAAAACCTGGCCTGACAATACACTTAATGTGAATGAACTAAATGTGCCAAACAATAGAAAAAGAGTAGCAGAATGGATTTAAAAATCCATTAATATCTTGCCTACAAAAGAAAATTTAAAAGATGAAGAGAAAAACAGAATCAAATTGAAAGTCTAGGGGAAAATTACCAAGAAAATAGAAATCACAAAAAAGCAGGATTGGTGTGCCACAATATATGAATAAAAATCCAAAGTCTTTGTAAACTTTCACTGAAATGAATAATAAGTTAAAAAAAGCAAGAATTGGAAATACTTCTGATAAAATAAGCTTCAGAATGAAAACCGCCATAATAAAGAAGGGCATTACATACTGATTGAAGGCACAATAGATCAAGAATACATAACCTTGGCCAACATTTAAGCCCCAAATGACAGATTTGCAAAATACCTAAAAGAATGGTTAACAGAATTGAAGGAATAAATAGGCAGCACCTCAACAGTGGTAAGAGACTTCATCATGCCATTATCACCAAAGGATATGTCAACGCAAAAGAAATTTTAACAAAGATGCAGAAGATCCAAACTATACAATCAGCCGACTCAACTTTGTGGACATATTCAGAGTACTGCACCCAAGTAAAACTCAATTCACTTTATTCTCAAGTGCACATGGTACATTCTCCAGAATTTATCTTATATTAGGAAGCAAAGAAAGCAATAACAAATTTTAAAAAATACAATAATACAAAATATCTTCTCTGACCACAATGCCATAAAAGTAGAAATTAACCACAGCAGGGTAAAGCTTAAAATATCAAACATATGGAGATGGAATAACTCTCTGCTAGAATACAATTGGGTTACAAAAAAAAAATAATGAAATAAAAAAGTTCCTTGAAATAAATGCAAATTAAAATAAAGCATACTAACACTTCTGTGATGTAGCTAAGGCAGTCCTCGGAGGCGGGGGGG
>NW_006399784.1:823089-835859 GCF_000299155.1 Elephantulus edwardii | reverse complement strand
GTAGAAAAGGCATTTGATAGACCCTGAAGAGATTTAGATTATTAACATGTGCTTGTCTTCACAAACAACACTCTTGGTACTAGCAGCCAGGAAATCAAAAGATGAAGTACACTGGGAAAGTCTGCTGTCAGGGGGACCTCTCCAGATTACTGAATGAAGAGCAATGATGTCAGTCTAAAGACTGAGGTGCACCCGATCCAGGCTATGTTGTTATTGTTGCTGTTGTTGTTGTTATGTGCCTTCAAGTTGTTTGCGACTCATAGTGACCCTATGCACAACAGCCCTAAACCCTGCTCTAGCCTGTGCCAATCTTATTGTTTCTGACATGCCTACCCCTATTACCCCAGTTACTGCATCTATACTTGAAAAAACATATAACGCTTCATGAATCTGTGTCATCCTTGTGCAGGGGCCATGCTAACCTTCTCTGTATCATTCCAATGTTAGTATATGTGCTACCAAAGTGAGCACGATCCAGGCCATAGACTTCACAAAATCTTGCTATGCATTAAAAAGCTGGACAATGCCTAAGGATGATAGAAAGAGAGATGACGCTTTCAAACTGTGGTGCTGGAGAAGAGTACTGAATATTCAATGGGCTGCTAGGAGAACAAACAGATTTGTCCTGGAGAGGGTGAAACCAGTCTGTTCCTTGAAGGCAAAGATTCTGAGGCTTTATCTGACATACTTTGGGCATACTGTAAGGAAAGACCTGTCCTTAGAGAGGGACAGCATGCTTAGGAGGGTGGAGGGACAGCGCAAGAGAGGAAGACCCTTCATGAGCTGGATTTATTCAGTGACTGGGGCAATCGGGGTAGATATATCAGAGACAGTAAGGTTGGCACAGGATAGAGCAGGGTTCAGAGCTGTTGTACATAGAGTTGCTATAAATTGCAAGTGACTCAATGGCACATAACAATAACATAACTATCTTTTTACCTTTTCTTTCTACCTTTTCTCCTATAGTGAAACATTCCTTATTATCAAATATGTACTTATGTGTAATTAGAATCCTATTTAAGTATACATATATGTAATTATACATTTTTCTAGTAATTGCCATATTCTTTTTTCCTAAATCATATTGTATATGTATCTTTTTGTCTATTTTTCATTTTTGTTACAATATGTGATCACATTTTTTTAGTTTGTCGTGAAACTAGTATACAATTAATAACAGAATTAGTAATTTAGGATTTAATTTAAAAAATTAATTTTACTTACATTTTAGAAATATATATTGATACTTTCAAATGAATAAATTTACATACTCTAGTAGACTAGTGGTGAGAAGCTGTGTTGCAATCCTAAATGCATGCAGTTTGAATCCATCAGCTGCTCCTTGGGGAAAGAGGGGACAGTCTCCTTCCATGCAATTAACAGTCTCTGAAAACCCTCTGGAGGTTCAGCTGTGGGTGGGTTCCAACTCAACAGTACAGATCAACAATAAGATAAAACCATTTCAATTTTTAGAACTAGATTTCATGCTTGTGCATAGATTTTACAGTTACTGCAAAGTAACTTGTTTCTGTTTTCAGTGTTTACTTCTTATGATCTTTTCTGTGTAGCTGTGAAATTGTCATTCAGTCTTTGCAAGCAGTTGTATTAAAAAGGAACCCTACAATAACATTAAATGCAGATGCTTACCTTTTACAAAATGAGTAAATGACCATTTGATGATCGAATAGTGAATATGATTAGCTTAGTATAGGGACAAAAATGCAAAGGATAATGATGTTATCCTTCTGTGTTGCTCATAACTGCATGAGATATTGGCTTAGATCACCACATTATTAGTCATGTGAGTGCTACATTGTTTGTGCCACAGAATCCGCACAATGTGATGCAATCAGCTCTCATATTCTCTAAAACAATAGTCACAGTATTCCCTTGATACTGGTTTGTATTGGCAAAAAGCTATTCTTGTTTATATCCTGAAATTAAAAATGTTTTCCTTATTCCTCAGACCTTTTCAAACTTCCACAAATTAAATTAATAAATAAATGGGGAAGTAGATTAAAAACATAGTAGCAAACATAAAATAATTTCTTTATGGAACTGGAAATTGACCAATAGGTGTTCCTTTACTTTTCTGCAGTGTCATTTAGATTCTATAATTAAGTTTCTCATGTCACAAATGAGCTTAGCAGCTTGAAAGCATTTTAAATATCAATAGCAAAGCAATTACTTTCAAGCATGAATATGGGGGTGTTTTATCTTTTTTTTAATTAAAAAAGTAAGGAACTTAAAGTTTAAGGCTGCTTTTTAAGAATTGATGCTTGTGTGCTTGTGAGACTCAAAGGTACAAGAACTTCACTTTAAATGATTTATTTTTCAATGTGAAGATAGACCTTTTCAGAAAACGTCTAAAGAAATGTTTCTTGAGCTCACCAAAAAAGTAATCTGTGACTCCCCTCTACTGGCTTAAGATTTCTTTTAATTTTTTTTATTAAGCCCACAAAATAAGTACCCATGAAGAACTTCCAGTGGCTTAACAGCAAGGAGTTGGGCTGCCAATCCAAACACATGCAGTTCAAATCCACCAGTTGCCCCACAGGACAAAGATGAACAGTCTTCGTCTGTGCAATTAACTACCTCTGAAAACCGAGGAGAGGATCAGCTCTGAGTTAGTTCTGCCTTGATGGTAGACAACACAACCACAAACTTATAATTTTTTTTTAAATTCCATAATAGTTAATTCAGAATTTCTAGACAATATCATTTTCAGAAATTCTAAAACATCCACTGGTATCAGCAATATTATTTTAAGTGTTAATTTAGAGATTCACCAACGTTCATATACCTGTCCAGTTGCTCACATTCACACACAATCAGGCCCCAAACATAATAACCCTTTGATCCAAGGCCACATATAACTGACATCCAGGCACTCACAGACTCCACACCAAAAATTCTTCCTTTCCCTTATGCTGATTCAGAAATTCTGCAATCTAATGGAACCTTTGCCAGCATGGGCTTGATGCCAGATGTCCTTGTGTGCCTGCCGTCCTTTGGACCCAGGAACCGAACATTTACCTGCAACCTCATGTATAACCTGGCAAGCATTGCTCCCGAGAAACTAGTTCAGAATTAAATTATATATTTTAAATCACTTAATTATTGCTGCATATTATTAAAATTAAAAATAACCCAATCTGACGAACCAAAAATAATAGAGGCACACTTTATATTACTTTGAATATAATTTGCATGTTGATAAGCTAATTGTTAAATGCCAAGAAATAACATTTTTCATTGCCACCTTTCCCCTTGCCTTGTAGTCGGTGGAAAACAAAGACATCCCAAATTAGAAATATAAGACTTTTGGGTTACATATAAGAATTAACAACCTTGATACAACATAATGGTTTGGACTTAATTATGCTTGAAAATGCAGCAAGTGAATGTGTTCTTCCCAGAGTTGATTAAGCTAGATCACTGATTTATATATTTGGTGAATTATTTTAACGATTCTGATATCAATAATAATTGATAGCAACAATATCAATAAACAAATTGTCTAAGATTAGAAAAAGACGGATGTTGGGACAGTTGAAAGAACTAGACCACTATGAGAATATGTTTCTGTTAACTCAGCATGACTAAATAATGAATGACTTAGCATTTCAGTAACTGATCTATGAGTAAGGTTATTGTTTTATATGAACTTACCCTGAAATAGTCCAAAAATTATGCAATGCAATGGTAAAGGACTTCTAAGTTCTAGTGGCATAATGAATAGGGAGTTGTACTGACAACCTAAAGGTAGATTGTTTGAATCCTTAACTCTCTGCAGGAGAAAGATAAGTAATTTCCTCTTCTGTGATTTATAATCTCTGAAAACCCACTGAGTTCCCATTCAATGACACATAGCAACAACAAAATGGTCTGGGTCCAGAGGTCTTCCAGCACACAGTCCAGAGTAAGACCCTGACCATGTCCTAAGAGATAACTGCAGCTAGAGGAAGACAGAAAAGTGAGTCAGTTAAGTTTGAAAATATTTTCATAGGTGTTATATAAACACATAGAAGGAGCTTTAACCTAGTCTTAGGGCAGCACTGCCAGAGAATATACTATCTCATCAGGGATCTAGAAAGCCAAATAATATTAGTGGTAGGGCAGAGATTGAAGCAGGAGGATACAAAGACATGACCAAAGTATTTCAAGCAGAGGAAATAGAAAATTAACATTTTCTACAGCAGGAAATGAAATATGTGAAGTGTAAATATCTAGAAGTCCAAATACACCCTTTCACTGTAAGAATCATGTATACTATTTGTAATACAATTTATTAGGAATTAAGCAAAATTTTTTGTTTCTTGATCTAATCTGAGTTAACCAGATGTTATCTCTCTGATAGAATTCTTCAGAACAATATATACAATAAATGGCTGATTTTATTACAAAGCATTTTCAGAAAGTGAAATTCCTAATTCTGTATTTATTTAAACAAATAATCCACTCCCATCTCTTTGAAATTGCTAAGTCTTTTTAAAAGTACTTTTAAATTATTTCCACCTTTACAGTTATTTCAAATATTGAAAGAGTTTGGTCTCTAGTATAGATAAGTTATCTAAAAATATTCAGATTTATATACTCAGTAAAGTAAACATATTTTTATATAGTAAAGAGAGAATTTAAAATCTGTGTAACTGATGTAAGAGTTCATATAAAAGAATCTCAGGGATGATATAAGCTGAATATTCAAGGTAAACGAGTTACTATGGTAACCTAATTTTTTATTGATTATTAGAGTAAACAGTCTTGCAAATCTTGAATAATCTCATGACAAGTTAAGGTTAACCAGAGGAAAATTAAACTATAGATCTTTCTTTTTAACAAATATGAAAGAAAATTGGTGACCAGAGTTTTTCAGAAGAAAAGCAAGAGCACTTACATAAAGGTTTAATTGCCTCATTTAGAGCTCTGATTTAGAATTCATGATATTATAAATTTCACAGTAATGTATTATTGAAAAACTGCTTTAGTGCATAAACTGAGATTCTCCCACTTTTGATCATCCAAATGTGTAGCTACCTATGATATTTTCCATTTAAGAGTTTTGATGAGAATGATGCCAGAAACCGAATTCACAATTTGCTTGCCATTCCTTAACCCTCTGATTATGTTTTTAACATTGATGTCATGATATTATCTTAAATTTTATCTATAGAAATTATAAATTTTGTCTGTAATATATGTTAAAGTCACAAACATGGAATACTAAAATAGGTCAAATTTTTTATCGTACGTCAATGCTTTCCTTATTGTTATGTGCCATCCAGTCAATTAAAACTCATGCCCACCATAAGATCAATAGATCTGGACTTGTCCTATCTTGCTCCATCCTCACAGTGTCGGATGTGCTTGAAGCCATTTACAGTCACTGTGTCACTGCATCTTAGTGGAGGTCTTTCTTTCTTTTGCTGACCCTCCACCTTTCCTGGAATGATGACCTTGTCCATGTATTGGCTCCTTCTGACAAAATGCCCAAAGGAGGTAAGACAAAAATATCACCATCCTGGCCACTAAGAAGCACCTCCTGAGACAGTTTTGTCTATTCTTTTGGCAGCCCGTGGAATATTTAATACTCTTCTCCAGCATCACTGTTTAAAGACGCTGTTTCTTCTTCTATAATCCTTCACTGTACAACTTACAGACGCAAAGGAAGTCTTTGAAAAGACCATGATTGGATCAGGGGCAGCTTAGTCTTTAAACTGACACTATGGCTCTTCCTCACCTGTTAAATGAAAGACTGAACTTTCAGTCAAAGGAAAATAATTTCAGGGTACTACCATTTCTGTGGTGAAGTTCAATCCAAAAGCAAACATTTTACAAGGGCGAGGTTATTTACTGGCATTAATATTTTCAATTGTATAACATAGAGGCATTTTAAATAATTTATAAAAGCTAGTACGGTTTAATACCCTTGAAAAACATATCTTTGAGAAAAAAATATGCAAAGGTTATTGCTACTGAACGCTGAAAGAATAAGTCCTAGGACAAAATGTGATTCTAATTTAAGATCTCAGTAATCCTTTCATTCTCTCAGTGCATACCTTGCTCCTGCTGGTCACGTGTACTTGCTTTTAGACTCTGAATATCCTAGAGAATTGAGAAGGGATGAGGTTTGGATCAAAAAGAGTGAATTTAAGCCCAAATTAAAGTAAAATTCATTTTTATATTAGTACATTGCATCACCAAATTTATTTCCAGAGCATTTAAAGACTAGTTTAATAGGTGAAACTAAGAGGCAAGTCAGCAGTATCTTTGACTAACAAAATGAAAAGATAGAACACAGTTGGGTTTATTTTGCAACTATTACACATCCAGAAGCTCTGATGCCCTAGTGGAAAAAACCACGCAATAATCCTTGAGGCATGCAATTCAAGTCCACCTCAATGGGAGAAAGACGAGCAATCTCCCACGCAATTAAAACTCCTTTTGAAAACTTGCTGGAGTGTCAGCTATGGGCTGGTTCTGACTCGAAAGTAAACAACAACTTACACATCAAGCATATGCATAAGAGTTACTTCCAATTTTGTTCAGGAATTTAAATGTTCATTAGGTTGTATATGTTTATGTATATGGTGTATACATTTTGTATATTTTTTCTGCCTGTTTTTATTTTTTAATATAAAGCATGTTGTACGGCTAACCTAAAGGTCAGATGCAATTGTTCAGAAGAGAAAAAATCGACAGTCATCTTTAAAGATTTTCAGCTTTGGAAACTCAGTCAAAGGTCTCCATATGTCAGAATCAACTTAGTCACAGCAAACTTGGGTTTCAGGGTTTTCAGTTGTTACGTTTGGTTTAGACTTCATGAGGTGTAATACACATATGTTCATATTAAGTTTTATTCCCATTATCTCTCTTTATCAGATCTTGACGAGGGACCTGTTTGCAATTACAGATTCCAATCCATTTCCATTTCTGATTCACTACACTTTCTAAAACACTTAACCCTTGTTGTTATTATGTGTCATTGAGTTGCCCACAACTCCTAGCAACTCTACTTACAATAGCTCTGAACCCTGCCCTATCCTGAGCCAGGCTCATTAACTCCAACTCATCTACTCCTATTACCCCAGATACTGTGTCAATCCAACTCATCTGGGGTCTTCCTCACCTTCACTTTCCCTCCACCCTTGCAAGCATGATGTCCTTCTCCAAGAACTTATTTTTGGCCCTGTGCCCAAACTATGTGAGACTGAGTTTCAAAATCCTTGCCTGCAGGGAGAAATTTGGTTTCATCCTCTTCAAGACAGACCTGTTTGCTCTCTTGGTGATCCATGGCATGTTCAATACTCTCATTAAAAAAAATGCTCTCATCCCTTTTTCTTTTCTAATTCCAGCTCTTGCACATTTCTTTGTAATACTTTGCTTTGTTTCCTTTAGCTGACCTTTGAAATCTTCCGTTTGACATTTCTTCTCTTCATTTTGGCATCCCTGCACTCAGTTGCAATTTTCATCTCCTCTGATGTCCCCCAAATGAAAAATGGTGTTGCTTTTTTTTTTCTCTCGTCTTTGTAATGTCCTTTTTCTTTCTTCCCTATGATATCCTTAATGTGCTCTCACAACTCACCTGGTCTTTGACTGTTAGTGTTCAATGTATTAAACTTATTCTTGAGGATATTTTTTAATTCAAGTGTGAAGCACGATAAGTGATAGCCTAGTTAATACTGGGCCCAAAGGGGGGAAGGTCTTAGGATGGAAATATAAATGTACATGTCTTCATGGCAGGAGAAGAAGATCAATAGAGATTCACATTAGAGAACTCATTCACTCATTGCAGACTAAACAGAACTAACGCATAGTTGATCCTCCAGTAGATTTTTGAAGAATGTAATGCACATCAAATGAGTTTGCTCATCTTTCTTTTGAGGAAACTCTGGTGGGTTCAAACAATTAGAGAGACATTACCTTTCAATTAGCAGTACAACACCCTACAAACTAAGCAATCGAAACTGAATAAGAAAAAATAGAGGGTGGGGGTTTTTTTTGTTATTTTAAATAGATCATATTAGTGTATGGTATACCTTAAATCACATCACTTCTGAGTTATTAAAAAAGCAAATTAGGTACAGACAAAAGAAGAACAGAAGAAGACAGGCATCACCCAAAGACAACAGAAAGCCAACAAAGTCAAACGAATCTACAACATTAAGATTTCTAAGACACGTCCTCTACCAGAGGCTAAAATAGACAAAGAGTGACCTCCCCTTAATATCTACACTGAATTCGGACTTGTAGTTTCCTGAAGGATGAGAAAATTAATTTCTGTTTTTTAAAGCCATTTACTTATGCTATTTCTGTTATAGTAGCACTAAGAAATTAAGATTGAATTGTATTATGTCTCAGAAACTCAACAAAGATAATATTTTCAGGAGGTAGAAATAGCCAATTTTGACCAATGTTATTAGTAGATAAGGTACCAACTATTGTATTTAAATTCATAGAAGTCACTGGCAACCATGGTGAGTAATTTTGCAAAAGAATGGGAGCAAAAGCCCACTTTGGAAATAGTTACGTATTTTAAGTGAGGTAATGAAACATTTCTAAATTTTGTTTTAAATTCTGTATTTCTGAGTATGTCAAATGTTAAGCACTGGTATTATAAAACAAAAACTTTCTTTAAAGAGTTTATAATGGAAAAGAAAAAATACTAGAAATAGTTTTAAAATACTTTATTAAAACTAAAAGAGATAAATGCACTGCTTTGTGAGCACAGAAAAAGGAAGCGTCCAGCTTTTTACTTTCTATTTTTTGTTTTCAAGTAAGAATTTTCTTAAAATGTGCTATATTTGGAAGTGACATAAGGACAGTGTAACCTACTAAGGAGAAGCAGTTGGCACACAAATATCTGAATTCCAGACAGACTTCTGATCCTAACATAAATATTTCATTCTCCTCTTATCAGTAAATTAGAGTTCTACAGCTTAGATTTGTTTGCATATTACATCCAAGCAGTGCAGAGCTCAAAATAAAATATAATCTTCCAGGTCATACTCAGTGCCAGACCTACACCCCCTGACAGAAAACATACTGGACTCTAGATTCATTTTGTCTAGCAACCTTCTCTTTCTGTAGGTTGTTTATTTTTCACTCAGCAAACAGAAATTTTTCACCCTGAAGGGGTTCTAAACCTAAGTGGAATCAAGTGGCTAGGATTTCCTTTCAAACAAAAAGGTACTTTGGTGTCCTAATTGTTATGAGCTCAGCAGATAATTGAAAGGTCTTTGGTTTAAACCCAATAGCTAATCTAAGGGAGAAAGATGCTGCAATCTGCTCTATAAAGATTGCAGTCTGGGAAACCCTGTGGGACGGCTCTACTTTGTCCAATAGGGTTGCAATGAGTAGGAACTGACTCATTGGCAAGGGGGTTTATTGCCTCCAGCAAGGGCTTCACTCAAAATGGATCAAATCCTCCTTCCGCAGGAATTCCTCCTTTTAAACTCTCTAGCTGTCTTTCCTGATAGGGGGCCAGGGGGAAGGTTAATTGGTAATTTATCTTTGAATATGAAGTCTATTTAGCTAATTACTGGGGGGTTTGATGTTATTTTTAGAAAACTGTTTAAGAGAATTTCTTTTAAAGGTTCTTTTCCTTCCATTTACTTTCAGATGCATTTTTAAGTATAAAGGCAAATAAAATAGGTCTGATTTGATTCCAAATAATTTAATTAAGTGAATGAGCCCATTTCAAATCTGTAGAAATTAGACACTCATTTTGTACTAGGAAACGAAATAGCTCCCTTTATGAAGTCCTTGTGAGGTCTGAGATTGAGAAGCAAAACTTGGACTGTGAAATTTAAGATGTAAAACTTAGAACTAATAGCAAAAGGAAGTTAAAGTGCACTCAATTAAATGTCAGCTTCTCAGAATAACCTCCATGACTATAGTTTCTAAATTACTCCCAATTCAAGAAATCAGAAGATGTGTTGCATTGGGAAAATTTGCTATCAAGGACCTCTGCAAAGTGCTAATGAGAAATGATGTCAGTTTAAAGGTTAGCATGTATGTGACCCAAGCAATTTTTGTTGTTGTTGAGTCCATTCTAGTTGGAACCAGCCCACAGCTGACCCTCCAGTAGGTTTTCAAAGGCAGTAAATAGCACAAGAGGAGATTGTCCATCATTCTGCAGAGAATCTAGTGGATTTTAATTGTGTGCCTTTGGAATGGTAGCGCAGCTTCTTACCACTAGGCTACCAGAGCTCCCTACTCCAAGCAGTAGCCTTTTCAATTATTATTTTCTATGCATCTGAAAGTTAGGCAGTGAACAAAAATGACAGAAACGGGGGGGAGGGGGAAAGTTGATGGTTTCAAATTACAGCACTGATTAAAAGTACTGAATATCCTGTAGACTGCCGAAAGGAGCTTCAGTGACTTAATAGTAAAGAGTTGCCAACCCTAGCACAGGCAATTTGAAGTTACCAGCTACTCCATGGGACAAAGATTGACAATCTCCTCTAGCACAATTTACAGTCTCCAAAAATACACTGGATGGTCACCTATGAGTCAGTATGACTGGATGGCAAAAAACAACAACAGCTTAAGGGAAGTGCAATCAGGGTGCTTCTTGGAGGAAATGATGGTGAAAGTTTGTTTCACATAATTAGGGAATGTTATCAGAAGGGGCCAGTTCTTGTAAAAGGACATCATGCTGGGAAAGATGGAGTGTCAATGAAAGAGACTGTTGTTGTTGTTGTTGTTGCTGTTGTTATGTGCCATCAAGTCGTTTGCAACTCATAGCGACCCTATGTACAACAGCCCTAAACCCTGCTCTATCCTGTGCCAATCTCATTGCCTCTGACACACCCATCCCGATTACCCCAGTCACTGAATCAATCCACCTCATAGAGGGTCTTCCCCTCCTGCGCTGTCCCTCTACTCTACCCAGCATGATGTCCCTCTCTAAAGACCTGTCTCTCCTTACAACATGTCAGACGAAGGCCCAGAATCCTTGCCTCGAAGGAGTAGCCTGGTTTAACCCTCTCTAGGATGAATCTGTTTGTTTTCTTGGCAGTCCATGCCAAAGAGACTGAGACCCCTTAAAAATGGATTGACACAGTGACTGTGACAATGGATCAGAGCTGTCTGAGGAAAACACAGGATAGGATTGGTCAAGGATCAGTTCATAGGATGAGTTGCATTTGACTAGGTGGTACCTAATTACAAAACCAATTGTTCTATAGAAAACATCTTGATTTTTACCATTAATGCTTATTGTAGTATGTTGTTGTTATGTGCTGTCATGTGGCCTGAGACTCATAGCCACCATGTGTACAGTAGCTCTGAACCCTGCCCAATCCTGAGATAGTTTCACTGTCTCCCACACTCCAACCCCGTTATCTTAATTACCATGTCAATCTATCTCATCCAGGGTCTTCATTTTTTACACTGTTGCTCCACACTTCCAAGTATGATGTCCTTCTACAAAGATTGGTCCCTTCTGTTAACATGCCTGCAGTAAGTGAGAAGAGCTTCAAACTCCTAGCCTCTAAAAACAGCTTGATTTCACCCATTCCAGGACAAATCTGTTTGTTCTCCTTGCAGCCATGGAAGGTTCAATGCTCTTCTCCAGCACCACAGTTCAAAGGAATTGATTCCCTTTCTGTCACCCTTAGTCGTTGTCTATCTCTCTGAAGCATAGCAAGTAACAAAGATCATGGCTTAGTTTAGGCACACCTTAGCCTCCAACCTGACATCATTGCTATTTAGCAATCTGAAAAGGTACCTGACAGCTAAGGGTATTGATTGTGGAGCTGAGCAAACCGTAATTGTTAACAACCTTAATCACTTCTTCATCTATCATGGTGCTGCCAATTGGGCCAGTGGTAAGAATCTTTGTTTTCTTGACATTGAGCTTCAATCCATATTGAAGACTACAGTCTTTGACCTTCTCCAGTAAGCACTTCAGGTTCTCCTCAGTTTCAGCAAGCAAGGTTGTATCATCTGTATAACATAGGTTTTGATGAGTCTTCTTTCAATCCTGATGCCACATGCCTCCTCATAAAGCCCAGATTCCCGAATGAACTGTTAAGCATATAGATTGAAAAGGTATGGCGACAGAATGCATCCATCCCTAACACACTCCTTTCCTAATTTTGAATCATGCTATGTATTCTTGCTCTATTCTGAAAACTGTTTTCTGGTCCAAGGATAGGTTTTGCATAAGCACAATCAAGTGTTGTGAGATTCCCATTCTCCTCGAGGTTAGACACAATATGTTGTGATCCACACAGTCAAATGCCTTTGCATAGGCAATAAAACACATTCTTTTGGTACTCTCTAGTTTCAGCTAGGAGCTATCTGATAGTGACTATTATGTCCCTAGTGTTATGGCCTCTACTAAATCCAGCTTGTAGTTCTGATGGTAGTCTGTTGATGTAATGTTCCAATCATTTTTCAATAATCTTCAGAAGGATTTTGCTTGCATGTGATATTAGGAACGTTGTTGTTTATTGCCATTGAGTCGAGTACGACTGATAGTGACTCTATGAACAAAAGACCTAATCCCTTTCCATAATTGTTGTCGTTTCTCCACGTTTATAGAGTTTGCATAGGCATGTGGTTTAGGAAGTGGATACAACACCTGCTTCAAATTGTTTTACATCTGGGAGTTCCACAAACACTGTCCACACTAGGACCCCATGTTATCACCAAGTTGTGCCAAGAAATCTGGAGAACAACCACTTGGTCAACTGACTGGAAGAAATCTATATTTGTTCCCATTCCAAAGAAAGGTGACCCAACTGAGTGTGGAAACTACA
>NW_006399784.1:819789-821834 GCF_000299155.1 Elephantulus edwardii | reverse complement strand
TCACAGGAAACCCAGATTACCTCAGTACAACAAATTGACTGAGTGATGTACAAAGTAGAAGAATGTTTCTCCAATTATAACACTTGTCTCACTTAGCAATGTTTAAGTGTCATCAAGTCAAATACGACTCATAGTGACCCTATGGACAAAAGATCCTAACTCTGTTCTCTAATTAACATTATGCGTATATGATTATGGAGTTTATAGAGTTTCCAAAAGCACCTGGTTTAGGAAATGGATGCCACTCCTGCTTTTAAACCTTAATCAATCAGGCCTCTGCCCTTAGTTCCTAGTTAACCAAAAGGGCCCAAAGGCCAACTGACACCCACTTGTGGGGGATGGGGGTTGGGTAATTAATATTACAAATCAAACACAACCCAAAACTTTCCTTACTTGACTCCTCTCAAGATGTGAGAAACCAGCTTCCAGAGTGAAAGCATTACTAGAGAGTTTCCAGGTCAATATTAGGATTGTTGTTGTTAAGTGCCAATGAGTCATAGATGGCTCAAAGAGACCCTATGAACGAAAGTTCTCAACACTTGTGTGACGTTCCCCGTTTCTCCAGGTTCACAGGTTTTCCAGAGGCAAACTATTATGGAAGTAGATGCCACTCTTGCTTCCAAGCTTGTTTTAGTCGGGGAGCTCCACCAAACACTGTCCACCATGGATAAACATTAATGCATTTGACACATCAGTTTCACAGTGTTCAGCTTTATAGCAGCCACAAGTTACTACTGTACGGCAAGTGGATACACCAGGGCTATAAGACCTAGAGGAATGTTTGACCAAAAATAATTAAAAACAGGCTCAAGGGCTGTGGTTTAAAAGTCACTCACCTTTGGCTTGGTAGCATCACTTTCTGCCACTAGGACATCTGATCTCTCTGTATAATATAAGGAATATTGTTTGATAATTTCCTCCTCTGCTGGATTTTTTTAAGCATGGGAATAAATAGGGATCTCTTTCAGACAGTTGGCTAAGCAGCTACACTTTAGATTGCCTGGCACAGCCTGGTGAGCATGCCCAGGGCAGCATCTCTCTGTTGAATATGTCAATTGGTATTCCATCAATATCTGGGACCTTGTTTTTTTTTTTGCCAATTCCTTCAGAGTAGCTTGAATTTCATCTTCCATCACCATTGCATCCTGATCATATGTTATTTCCTAAAATTCTTCTGTGTCATCCAGTTCTTTTTGGTACAGTGACTCTGTGTACTCCTTCCAACTTCTTCTCATACTTCTTGGATCATTCAGAATTCTGCCCATAGCATCCTTAAGTATTGCCATTCAAGATTTGAATTTTCTCTTCAGTTCCTTCAACTTAAGAAATGCAGTAAAAAAAATTTAAAAAAAGAAATGTAGAGTGAGTTTGGCTGTTTTGGTTTTCTGACGCTAGCTCACAATTCATTATGATACTTTGTTTTGTCTCTGAGCTGTTCTTTGAAATCCTCTGTCCAGCTCCTTAACTTTCTGATTTCTTCTTCACGTTTTGGCTTCTTAACATTCTAGTACAATATTCAGAGTATCTTCTGGCATCCATCTCTGTTTATTCTTCTTCAGCTGTCTTTGTAATGACCTTTTGCATTCTTCACGTATGATACTCTTGATATCTTCCCATAGCTCATCTGCTCTTCTTTTGTTAGTGCTCAAGGTCTTAAACCTGTTTCTGAGACAATTTTTTAATTCAGATAATGTTGTTTCTCATGAGTAGAGCTGAAGGAAGACTAATAAAGGGAAATGTGGTTCCTGAGGACCAAGAGCATGCTCAGAATAATGGCCACGAGCAGCTTCAGAGCCCCTGATTTTTTTTATTAGCAGAAAATTAAAGCACACAGCAAAGCATGATTTCATAGTGTGGGTAAACAGTTAAGAATAGTTGTCTTCCAAGCATTTAACCTGAGTCACGGAGACCCATATGAGATATAATATAGATGAGCAAGAACCTATGGTGATGAAGGAGGAAGTTCAAGTTGCTATGAAGGAATTGGCAAAAACAAGGCTCCAGGAGTTGACTGCATACCAATTGATTTATTTCTACAAACAGAC
>NW_006399784.1:817042-818534 GCF_000299155.1 Elephantulus edwardii | reverse complement strand
GTGAGTGGAGTGGTGGGAATGAATGTGTTTGAGACAGTGAGATTGGCACATGATAGAACGGTGTTTAGGGCTTTTGTACATAGGGTCGCTATGAGTCGCAAACGACTCAATGGCACATGACAACAACAACAAGTTTGAATAGTTTCCAAGGGAACATCTTTGTACTCATTGAAGAGTTTTATGGTATTCATAACAACATTATCAAGAGCACGAGAACCTTTCATATTTAACTGAAACTTTTCCAAGTCTTCTTCATGGTGGTACGTGCTCCAGGAAGTCTGGGACTGCTTTCAGTCCCAGCCATCTTGGCATTCTTTGCTTACTTTCAAGCAATGCAGACAAGTCCTTTTGCACGTACTCTATTACTAATAGTTACCCTCTGTGAACTATAGAAACTAATAGGATAGACTCAAGGTTGAATTTTGTTTCTTGTGGATTTGTTTTCATTTTCTTTAGCTTTGTTTTGAACTTGCATATGAGTACTGATGGTCTGTTCCATAATACGCATCTGGCCATTTTCACAACTGATACAGAGCTTTTCTAGTGATTCTTTATACAGAGAAAATCAATCTGATTCCTGTGTAGACCATCATGTGAGGTCTATGTGTATGGTCATCATTTGTGCTTCTTATAAAAGGTATTTACAGTAAAAAATCAATTTATATCAATGAATAAATCATTGATTATGCAATATTCTGTCATTCCATTTCCAGCCTCATTTCCGTCACTAAGTCCATGTTTTCTAAGTACTGACCTTTCTTTCCTGTTCCCAACTTTTACATTACAGTCACTCATTATTATTAATCCATCCTGGTTTCCTCTTTGATTGATTTCCAACTGCAAAAGTTGGTAGAAGTCTTCTATTTCCTCCTCTTTGGCTATGGTTACTGGTTCATATAACTGAATAATAGTAGTCTTTCTTATATGTATATGGATATAATCTTGTCACTCACAACATTGTATTTCAATACAGATCTAGAAATGGTCTTTTTAATTATGAATGTGACTTCATTTTTCTCACCTTTTTATCTCCTGCATAGTAGATAATATTATCATCTGATTCAAAATGACCCACAGCATTCCATCTCAACTCATTTAAGTCTGTTGTTGCTGTTGTTATGTGCCATCGAGCTGCTTGCGACTCATAGAGACCCTCTATCCTGTGCCAATAGCACTGCCTCTGACACACACATCCCGATTACCCCAGCCACTGAATCAATCCACCTCATAGAGGGTCCCTCCACCCTCCCAAGCATGACCTGTACCTCCTTACAAAATGTCCAAAGTATGTCAGACAAAGCCCCAGAATCCTTGCCTCCAAGGAACAACCTGGTTTAACCCTCTCAAGGCTGAATCTGTTTGCTTTCTTGACAGTCCATGGTACGGTCAGTACTGTCCTCCAGCACCACAGCTCAAAGGCATCAATTCTCCTTCTATCCTCCCTAGTCATTGTCCAACTCTCTGATGCATAACAAGTGATTGCAAAGACCAT
>NW_006399784.1:806228-815802 GCF_000299155.1 Elephantulus edwardii | reverse complement strand
ATCCGGGAGGCTGGGCTCTATGAGGAGAAATGTGGGGTCAAGATTGGTGGACAATTTATCAACAATGTGCGTTATGCGGATGACACAACCCTGCTTGCTGACACTGAGGAGGACCTGAAATTCTTGCTGCTGAGGGTCAGGGACTGCAGCCTTCAATATGGATTGAGGCTCAGTGTCAAGAAGACAAAGATTCTCACCACTGGACCAATTGGCAGCATCAGGATGGATGATGAAGCGTTGAGATTGTTCATAGCTTTATTTTGCTTGGCTTCACAGTCAACACTCTTGACATCAGTATCCAGGAAATTAAAAGACGTATTGCGATGGCAAAGTCTGCTGTTAGGACCTTTCCAAAGTTCTGAAGGGCAATGTTGTCTCTCTGGAGACTAAGGTGCATCTGATACAGACCATGGTCTTTGCAATCACTTGTTATGCATCAGAGAGTTGGACAATGACTAGGGAGGATAGAAGGAGAATTGATGCCTTTAAGCCATGGTGCTGGAGAAGAGTGTTGAGGATGCCATGAACTGCTAGGACATCCTGGAGACGGTTAAACTGAGCATTTCCTTGGAGGCAAGGATTCTGAGACTTCGTCGGACATACTTTGGACATGTAAGGAGGGATCGGTCCTTGGAGAAGGACATCATGCTTGGGAGGATGGAGGGACAGCGCAGAAGAGGAAGGCCCTCAATGAGGTGGATTGATTCAGTGACTGGGGCAATCAGGATGTGTATATCGGAGACAGTGCGATTGGCACAGGACAGAGCAGAGTTTAGGGCCGTTGTACATAGCGTTGCTATGAGTCACAAGCAACTTGACAGCACATAACAACAACAACAATAACAACAGCCATTAAAATGTAAATTACACAAAACCTAGGACGATGTTTTCTTTATACTCCTTATAGCTCAAGTATTTTTCTCGATATTAAGAAAATGCTACTATCCATTGAGTAAATGAATGAAGGATGGGGCATAATAAAACCACTCAATCAAACCAAAATGTTACTCTGAAGTTCAAATCACAGAACTCCCTAAAACAATAGAGTTAAATCATTTTGACTATAAAACTCCATAGACAGGTATTTCACATTGAGGTAATTTAGCATTTTTAATAATTAATTTTTAGTTATTGTATTTAGGTAGACTTGTGCTGTTTATAAGCCCATTCTAAGTTGTTCTTTCAGTAGAATTGATTTACACATTTCCTACAAGGATATGTTATTTACTTAACTTATTTTAATTTAATTTCTTATTAAATGTTCTTGCTTCCTTTCCTTTTTTAATTATAAAATATTTCTTTCTTCAAGTAATGACTACCTTTTTTGTCTAATACTCTGACTTCATTTTTCAGTATTATTTGAAAATAAGAGATTTTTTTTCTAGGATGATGGTGCCGAAAGTGAAGAGGAAGCTCCTGCACCTCCAAAAACTGAAGTCAAAGCAAATGAATTAAAGGCTACAGCCATGAAGAAAAAAAGATCTGCATTTCATCCACATTGCAGCTGCAGAAGATGCTGAAACTCTGAAGGCAGTCCAAGTACCCCTTGAAAAGTGACTCCCAGGAGAAACAACCTTCACTACTGTGCCATCATCAAGTTTCCTTTGACCACCCAGTCAGCCATGAAGAATATAGAAAATAACAACACCCTTGTGTTCCATTGTGCATGCCAAGGTCAACAAGCATCAAATCAAACAAGTTATAAAGAAGCTCTACGGCATTGATATGGCCAAGGTCAACACATTTGGTCAGGCTTAATGGAGAGAAGGAAGTCTAGGTTCAACTTGCTCCTGACCATGATGCTTTGGATATTGCTAACAAAACTGGGATCATATAAACTGAATCCAGCTCACTAATTATAAACACAAATTTTTCTCACCAAAAACAAAGAAAATGAGATAATGCTTTCTTCCACCAAAATTCCTTTATCAAAACACACTATTTCCACCCACCGTTTCTAGTGTGTGGTAGCATATGACCAAAATATCAGTAGTTCTAATCCACCAGCCGTTCCATAAAAATAGGATAAAGATCAGCACTTTCTTCTTGTTAAGATTTAGAGTCTTGGAAACCCCTTGGAGGATTGCCGAATCAGACTTCCTCAAAAGCAAGTCCCCATAGTAACAAGGTAATCTATCAAGGAGATTCCCCGTTTTCTTTCTCATTCTTCCATGAAGAATTTGAGATTATTCTCCTTCTAGTATTCGTGTCAAACTCTTAGATTTTCTTAAGAAACCTATGGGTCAGTTCTGACCGACTCTATAGTACATAACATAATAACAATTGTAAAACTGAAGGACCTAAATTCCTATCAGAATTCTCTTCATTAAGCATTCTTCCTGTTATTATTTCCATAAATAGTTATGGCCAAAGGCTTGCATATTTTTTAGAAGTTGCTGGGAATTGCGACATTCTAGGTAAGGAAGGGAACTCAAATTCTGAAGCATTTCTATGAAAGCATTTTTAGTACATAGCCTAGAGGGATTGAGAAGAAAACAGAGTTGGTTTCATTTTTCTCCTATTCTAAATAAAATCTCACTTTCACCTATAATTTTGTAGTTATATTTTTCAACTCTATGAACCAAACTGAAGGTACCATTACGATATTGATAAATCAGAGCACCTTCAATACAATGTTATCTTTGTTGCTCTTATGTGTCCATCGACCCAACCATGACTCGTAGCAACTATATGAACAAAAACTCTGACCCTTGCCCTATTCCAAGCCAAGCTCACCACCTCTGACATACCTGATCCCATTGCCAAAGTCACAGTGTCAATTCATTTCATTCAGGGTCTTCCTCTTCTGTGCCACCCCTCCGCCCTTTCAAGAATGATTATGTACTTCTCCAAGGACATGCTCTCCTGAAAAGAGACATAAAGTATATAAGACTAAATTTCAAAACTCTTGCTTCTAGGGAAAGTTTGGACTCCCTTCCTCCAAGACAGACCTATTTGTTCTCTGGTCTGTCCATAGCATATTCAACACTCTTCCAAGCACAACTCAAAGGCATCCATTCTTCTCTGTCAACCTTAACCACCGTCCAGTTTTCAGATGCATAGCAAACCATTGAGAAGACTATGTAGTACAATATTATTATTACTGTTGTTGTTGTTGTTATGTGTCATCAAGTTGCTTGCAACTCATAGTGACCCTATGTACAATAGCTCTGTACCCTCTATCTAAAGCCAACCTCATTGTCTCTTGACACACCTACTCCCATTGCCCCAGTCACTGAGTCAATCCTCATTCAGGGTCTTCCTCTCTTGCACTGTTCCTCCACCCTTACAAGCATGATGTCCCTCTCCAAGGACTGGTTCCTGCTTATAACCTACAATAGGTTGAAGGTTGATATTTCCCCCCTCTAAAAATGGCTTTGCTATGCCATGTCTTTTACCATATGACTAGGCTAACTGGTGCTAATGACATGAATGAGGTGAATAGCACATTTTGAGAAGTTGTTGTTATGTGACATTGAGATGATTGTGACTCGTAGTCACCTTATGTACAATAGCTCGGAACCCTACTCTATGCTGAGACAATCTCACTGTCTCTGCCATGCCTAACTTCATTAGTCCAGTTACTGTGTCAATCCATCTCATCTGAGGTTTTCCTTTCCTGTGCTGTCCCTCCAACTTTCCAAGCACTTGTTGCAAAAACAACATCATATAACAGCAAAAAAGATACTATTTTGTTTTTTATTTAAGCCTTATGTTTAGAGTCAACGAAACCTCAGGGAGAGCTTTTGCATTTAAAAGTCAGTCATTATATTTTGGAGGAACATTCTTCTAAGTGGTTCAGCACTCATCGGTCAATATGCTGTATTGAGGTAACCCGGGTTGCTGCGATGCTTAATCTTGTGCCTTTGTGGTGTCAAATGCCATAACTGTCACCCATGGTGGACAGTGTTTGGTGGAGCTCCCAGTTTAAGACAGGTTTGGAAGCAGGAATGTCATCCACTTCTTAAACAGCATGCCTCTAGAAACTGTGTGTACTTTGATAAATGGCGATGGTTGTGAAAGGACTTTAGGCCTTTTGTTCATGGGCTCCTTATGATTCGTGCTCAACTTGACAGGAATCGACAACAACATAATAATAATATCAATATATATCCTGAAATACATGATTGTTTTATGGTTTTCTTTCTCAATTTTCAAAATTTGCCATCCCTTTCTTAACTATTTCACATTTTCACTATAGTTGCTTAGAATAAAATTGGTATTTTCTTAAAGTTTTATGTTCATTTTTACTATTATGAAATGTCTCTTAAACTTTAAAATTGACCTCAGATTTCTACAATATATAATCGGTTTCCTATATAAAAGTACAATTATAACTTTGAACCATTTAATAAGAAAAGTTAAATGATATGGCAGAACAATGTTATGTTTTTAGCTTGAAAATATCAAATGTAATCCTGTAGTGAGAAGTGCTAATAATTGTTCTTGGGTTGAAATAGAAAATTTCTAATTATCAAAAAATTGCTAAGTATTTTTAAAAAAATCACTGAGCAGATAAAAATTTGCATAATGAAAAAAATTAGAGTATTTTCCCTAAATATTACTATTTTTTTAAAATAAGGATGATCATTAATATTATCTTTAGGGAATATTTTATTTGAGAAAGGTAGACTATTTTCAAGTATGTAAGAATAGGTAAATAATGAATACACTTTGCCTACAAATTCTGGCTGACAAAGATGTTGAATTATTATCTGCATGGGAGAATAACAATTATAAAATTTCTAGATTATTCTTTTGTGGGCGCTTTAATTCTGAAAATGAATTTCTTATTTAGCAGGTTGTGCCTTGATTAGTGGTTATTATGGTCAACGTAAATGAAACTGTACTTGCTACTAATAAGTTAAATATTCCCATCTTGTAGTTCACAGAAGAAGCCAAAGATCAGGCATCACTTTGATACAGTATACTCATGATTAAACATAAGGCTTTGTTTAAACAAAATTAGATTGTGGAATTCAATTACAAACAGAATTATTTATTCATTTTCTGATTGATTCTTCTTATTGCTGCCACAGGATCATTGGTCTTTAGGCAAGCTTATATACTTATCAGACAAAATCTAAAATATCACCACTAGCATTTAGAGAGAGTGATTGGCCCCAGTCATCTTTTATGAGCATTCAAAATTAAGCATATATGTATGTATATGTACATATGTGTATGTTTGTGTATATATTAATTTGTATTTAAAAAGTGGTTGGATCCGAGGGCCTAGTGTTATTTTATTTTTGAGAAACATTTTTCTAAGTTTGTACAGCACTCTTCTGTCAATTTGCTGTTCTGAGGTAATCTGGGTTTTCTGTGATGCTGAACCTTGTGCCATTGGAGGGGGGGTGTCAAATGTCATAATCGCTGCCCATGGTGGACAGTGTTTGGTGGACTTCAAGTTTAAGACAGGTCTGGAAGCAGGAGTGGCATCCACTTCCTAAACCACATGCTTCTGGAAACTCTATGAACTTAGAGAAACTACTATATATACACATACACAATTAAAATAATATTTATCATTATGGCTTAAAGGTAAGGAATTGTGCTACCAGTCTAAATGCACATGATAAGAATCCACCAGCTGTTCCTCAGGAGAAAGTTGGGTAATCTCCTACCATAAGATTTACTGCTTCTGAATACTGAGTTGGTTCCCACTCAATGGTTCATAACAACAATAGTAATAAATAAGTAAATTATAGTAGCATCTGTCTAAAGTAAAATAAGAAGCACAAAATGTTAATGTAAATGACTATTAGTCTAAACATTTACTGACATTAGTGTAACTCAAAGGTAGCCACATTGAAATAACATGTTCTTATTAATGTTTCTTTTCTATGCTAAGTTGCTGTAAATTGAACAAAAATCTTAAGTAAATCATAAAGAATAATAATAATAAAATTTAAAATTACCCATTATTTTTGAAATAATGTTACCTAAAATTTTCAAACGGTACATTTACCTGTTATGGCTTTAGTTAGAGAAAAATACTGAAATGACAAAACTCACCTATGAAGTTAGACCAAAGAGTCTCATATATGCGAGGAGAGGGAAGAACCTGAGTGAGAATTATCTATTACCAGAAATACGTATGCCAAGATTTACAGGTTATGAGTAATCAGACATAGCAGAGTATCATCAAACAAGAGAATAATTCCAGGTGCAGCCACTGGCCCACCATTGGCTGAGTTGCAATGTTCGTTCTGACTTAGTCCGGCTGAATGACCTAGATCAGATTAATTGACCTTTTTGTGCTAAAGATTCCTCAGTGTAAAATGGAGATAACAAAAAAAAATGGAGATAACAACACTTACTTCATTTTTAAAATTGTAAGTCTGACATGTAAGTTTGTAATAAATATAACCTATGTTGCTACTGAGGAACCTTGGCTTAAGCACACAGCTATTTAAGAGCTCAACTGAAAATCCAAAGATCAATGGTTCAAGATCATAAAGAAACGGTATGCTGAAAGGAATATGTAGTGATTAGTCTTCCTTGTCCCATAATCACTGAGTCAGAAATAACTGTATCTATCACCAGCATTATCCATCCACTACTGCAATGATGATGATTATTAGCCTATGTTTTAGAGTAATAAAGGTCCCCAAAACTCTCTTTAGCAAATGAGATTTTATCATGACCTATTAGAAATCAAAGTTAATTAATAAGAAGTTGCTTGCAAGTGCTATGGATATAAAGTTTAAAATCCAAAGAAATATAATTTTCTGGAGGATTTATAACATTTAGATTGTTGTTGTTGTTTTGTTGTTATGTGCCGTCAAGTCGCCTGCGACTCATAGCGACCCTATGTACAACAGCCCTAAACTCCGCTCTGTCCTGTGCCAATCGCACTGTCTCTGACACTCCCATCCCAATTATCCCAGTCACTGAATCAATCCACCTCATAGAGGGCCTTCCTCTCCTGCGCCGTCCCTCTACCCTCCCAAGCATGATGTCCCTCTCCAAGGACCGGTCTCTCCTCACTACATGTCCAAAGTAAGTTAGACGGAGCCTCAGAATCCTTGCCTCCAAGGAGCCACCCAGTTTAACCCTCTCCAGGACAAATCTATTTGTTTTCCTAGCAGTCCATGGTATTCTCAGTACTCTTCTCCAGCACTACAGCTCAAAGGCATCAGTTCTCCTTCTATCCTCCTTGGTCATTGTCCAACTCTCTGATGCATAACAGGTGATTGCGAAGACCATGGCCTGTATCAGTCGCACCTTAGTCTCCAGAGAGACACCATTGCTCTTCAGTACTTTGGAGAGGTCCCTAACAGCAGACTTTCCCATGGCAATGCGCCTTTTAATTTCCTGGCTGCTGGTGCCAAGACTGTTGACTATGGAGCCAAGCAAACTAAAGCTGTGTACAATCTCAATCTCTTCACCATCCATCCTGATGCTGCCAATTGGTCCAGTGGTGAGAATCTTTGTCTTCTTGACATTGAGCCTCAATCCATATTGCAGGCTGCAGTCCTTGACACTCTGCAGCAGGTGCTTCAGGTCCTCCTCAGTTTCAGCAAGCAGGGTTATGTCATCCGCATAACGCAGATTGTTAATAAATCGTCCACCAATCCTGACCCCACATTTCTCCTCATAGAGCCCTGCCTCCCGGATGATACCTTTTTTAAGAGGCATAAACGCAGGTTATATACCTGGATTTCACCTGATGGCATGCATAGGAATCAGATCGATTACATATGTGGAAAGAACCGCTGGAGAAGTTCAATATCGGCTGTGAAAACTAGGCCAGGAGCTGATTGTGGAACAGACCACCAACTACTCATATGCAAATTCAAGCTAAAGCTGAGGAAAATTAAACCAAATCCGAGGCAACCAAAATATGACCTTGAGTCTATCCCACCTGAATTTCAGAACCTTCTCAGGAACAGATTTGAGGCTTTGAACACTAATGAACGAAGGCCAGATGAGTTGTGGGAGGATATCAAAGGTATCATCCAGGAAGAGTGCAAACAGTCATTGCAAAGACAGAAGAGGAAGAAAAGACCAAAATGGATGTCAGAAGAGACTCTGAAAATTGCACTGGAGCGCAAAGAAGCCAAAGCACAGGGAAGAATTCAAGATACTAAAGAGTTGAATAGAAGATTTCAAAAGGCAGCACGGGATGACAAAGCAAAATATTACAATGAAATGTGCAAGGAGTTGGAGTCGGAAAATCAAAAGGGCAGAACTCGCTCAGCTATAACATTTAGATAGGTTTTGATTTATTATGAATAATAATCTTTCAGTATCCCTTTTACATTGATTGGAGATGATTTTACATATCTGTAAGAAAAATAATTATCTAATGTTATTGGTTAAAATAAAAATGAATATATATAACTAGGTAACTATCGTGGTTAATACTGTGTGCCAACTTGGTCATGACACTCATTAATCATAAATTCTAAAATAATGAAACTGGATTCAAAAAGAAGTGATATTTTTGTTGATATTGTATGGATCTTAGCTGATAATACAGAATATCATAAAGAAGCTTATTTGTGTTTTATTGACTCTGCAAAGGCATTTGACTGTGTGGCTCATTATAAATTATGAATAGCATTGAGAAAAATGAGAATTCCAGAACACTTAGTTATGTTCATACCAAACATGTGCATTAACCAAAGAGCAGTCATTTAAACAGAAGAGGATAAATTATGGTTTAAAATCAGAAAAAAATGTGTAAAGTTTGTATACTTCCTCTATACCTATTAAAACTGTATGCCAAATAAATAATTTGAAAGCTGTGCAATATGGAGAAGAATGTGTTGTCAGATATGGAAGAACACTCCAGAACTTATGTTATGCAAATGATAGAATCTTCATTGAAGAAAGTAAAGATGATTTGAAGCCCTTCAAGAATAAGATCAAAGACTATATAGCCTTCAATATAGATTGTATCTCAAAATCAAGAAAATTAAAAGCTTCAAAACTGAAAGGATAGATATTGTAATGTTAGGTGGAGAAAAGATTGCAATTGTCAACAATTTCAATTCACTTGGCTCATAATCAACACCCATGGTAGCAGAAGTCAATAAATAAAAAGACATGTTTTATTGAATACATCTGCTGCCTAGGATTTCTTTAAAGACCAAGGATGTAAGTTTAAATATTAAGTGATGATATTTTAATTGTGTCATAAACATGTGAAAAATGATATCTGAATAAGAAAGATAAAAGACCTTATTTCTTTAAATTGTGTATTAGCAAGGAGCGGTGAATGCACTACAAACTTTCAAAAGACAAATACAAAAACAAAAACAAAAAACCATCATGGAGGATGCATAATCATGGTGCAACTTAGAAGTAAGTATGGTGAAACTTTTTCTCACATATTTTGGACACTTCGTCAGGAAGGGCCAGTGCATAAAAAAAGGCATTATGTCTTGAAAAATAGAGGGTTAGAAAAAAAAAAGGATGACCCTCAAGGAGATGGATTGATATAGTACCTGCATCAATGAGCTTGGTCACAGAAGAGATTTTTTTAATTGATTTTTTTAAATTGATATTTTAATGGAAGTTTATAAAGAAATTGGATTTCTATCCATTCATTGTTACACATTTT
>NW_006399784.1:803877-805808 GCF_000299155.1 Elephantulus edwardii | reverse complement strand
TCCATCTCTTTGCTATTGTGAATAATGCATCAATAAACAAGGGTGTGCATATATCTGCTTGGGTAGCAATTCTGATTTCTTTATGGTATATTCTCAGTAGTAAAATTGCTGGGTCAAGTGGTATTTCTATTTTAAAATTTTTGAGAGTGTGACACATTGCCTCGCATAGTGGTTGTACCATTTTACACACCCACCAAAAGTTAATAAGGGTTTCAATTTCTCCACATCCTCACCAGGATTTGTTGTTTGCTGCTCTGTTGAATTTTTCTATTCCTACTGGGGTAACATAATATCTCATAATTGTATCTTAGAGCTAGGGATTTTGAATATTACTTCATGTATTTGTTCACCACCTGAAGGTCTTTTTTGGTGAAGTGTCTGATTATATCCTGTGCCCCCACCTTTATCTTGCTGTGGTGTTCCAGTATTCTAAACTGTAGATATAAGACCCTTATCAGACATGTTATCACCAAATACTCTTTCAGAGCCTGTGGCTTTACTTTTTACCCTGTTTGGAGAAATTTTTTTTGATGTGCATAGGGATTTGATTCTTAGAAGGTCATATTCATCATTTTATCTTCTCCTGGTTGTAGATTTTTCAAGATGCTTGGGAGACTGTTCATATTGTAGATTAGGGTTTCTAAAGTTCTAACAAGCTTTACTCTGATGAGGTTTATAGTTCTTGGGTTTAGTCCTAGGTCCTTGATGCACTTTGAGTTGATTTTTGTGTATGGTGTGAGGTGTGGATGTTGTTTGATATTCTGTCGAGAGTTTTCCAATTTTGCCAACACCATTTGTTAAAAAGACTGTCATTCCCCCGTTTAACTGGTTTAATCTCCTTGTGAAAAATCAGTTGAGCATAGGTAGATAGACTGATTTCTGGGTTCTCAATTCTATTCCAATGATCTATATGTTTGTTATTGTACCAGAACCATGCTAATCGTGACCACCACACCAGGTAGTAGGATTTGGTAACAAGGAGTAAGATGGCTCCTACCTTGTTTCTCTTTTTAAAGAGTGCTTTACTTATTCAGGGTCTCTTTCCATCCCTAATGAAATGGGAAATTGCTTTTTCCATCTCATTGAAGAATGGAAATGATATTTGTATTGGGATTGCATTAAATGTGTAGATTGCCTTTGGTAGAATTGTTCTTTTCATTATATTGAATCTTCCTATCCAGGAGCAAGGTATATTCTTCCATTTCTCCAGATTTTTGTTTCTTGAAGTTTTGGAATTTTCTTTGAATAGGTTCTTTGTGTTTCTACTTAGATTTACTCCCAAGTATTTAATCTTGTGATTAGCTATTGTGATAGGTAATGTTTTCCTTAGCTTCAGTTCTGTATCTCTTTGTCACTGTAGAGAAATCCAATTGATTTTTATATATAGATCTTGTATCAGCCACTTTGCTGAACTGGTCAACTACGTCCAATAGTTTTCTTGCTGTTTCTTTAAAATATTCTACGTATACTATCATATCATCTGCATTTAGAGATAATTTTACTTTCTCTTTGCCAATTTGAATACCTCTTATTTCCTTCTCTTGTCTTATTGCTATTGCTGAGACTTCCAATACAGTATTGTATAGGAGAGGTGATAGTAGACATTCTTGCCTAGTTCCTGTTCTCAAAGGCAATTCCTTTAATCTCTCTCTATTGAGAACAATGTTGGCTCTTGGTTTTGCAGATATACTTTTTACGATGTTGAGGAAATTCCCCTCTATTGCTGTTTTTTTAATTATTATTATGAATTTTAATCACAATTTGGAGATATTTTGTATTTTCATTCATTCATTGTTGCACTTTTCTCCCTGCCCACACCTCCCCCTAAGTTAGTTCCCCTCTTTGAAAGGTAAAAGAAAATTCATTGATATACAATCCCTCCCCTCAAGTCCACTCCACTATGCAGCCTTCATTCTGGACTCCTGTCATGA
>NW_006399784.1:801500-803217 GCF_000299155.1 Elephantulus edwardii | reverse complement strand
ATTTGTTGAGTGTGTTAACCAGGAAAGGGTGTTGGATTTTGTCAAAGGTCTTTTCTGCATCAATTGATAGGATCATGTAGTTCTTATTCTTTGTTTTGTTGTGATGAATTACACTGATTTTTTTTTCTTAATTTGAGCCATCCTTGCATACATGTTACGAATACCTCTTGGTCATGGTGAATTATTATTTTGATGTATGGTTGGATTCCATTGGCCAGGATTTTATTCAGGGTTTTTGCATCTATATTGATGATAGTTATTGGCATTGTTGTTGTTGTTGTTATTATTGTTGTTAAATGCAGTCGAGTGACAGGCGACTCATAGCGACCCTATGGAGAGTCCTTGATGCTTGAGGGCCTTTCTTCCTTTCTCCAGGTTCATAGGGTTTCCAGAGGCAAGCTATTATGGAAGTGGATGCCACTCCTCCTTCCAGATATTGGTATAGAGTTTTCTATTTAGTAGTGACTTTAACCAGCTTTTGTATCAAGGGTAGGTTTGCTTCATAGAATGGGTCTAGGAGAAACGCATCTTTTTCTATTTCCTGAAATAATTTATGTAGAATTTGTGGAAGTTCTCTTAATGTTTGATAAAATTCACTTTAAAACTATCTGGTCCAGTGTTGCTTTTTTTCCCCCTGAAAGTTGTTTTATTACCTTTACCATTTCTTCTTTTGTAATGGGTCTGTTCAGGTGTTCAATTTCAGTCTGTGGCAGTTTAGTAGGTTGTGAGTTTCTAAGCATTTGTCCATTTCTTCTATGTTTTCTTATTTGTTTGAGTACAATTTTTTATAGTATTCTATTGTTGTTCTGTTTTATTTTAGTTGGTTTTGTTTTGACATTGTCTGTTTCATCTCTTATTTGTGTCTTTTCCTTTATTAGTTTTACTAGTGGTTTGTTGATTTTATTGACCTTTTGAAGAACCACTTCTTGGTTTGTTGATGGTTTCAATTGTTTTTTCTGTTTTATATTACATTTATTTCTGCCCTTATTCTTACAAACTTAGTTTTTTAGAGGGTGTCAAGTTATCTTGCTGTTCTTTTCCAATTTGTTGGAGAAGTTGGGTTAGAGACTCAATGGTCATTTTTCTTGCCTTTTGATGTATTTGCTTATTGCTTTAAATTTAACTTTGATTACAGCTTTGGCTGTTTCCCAGAGGTTTTGGTAAGTGTTGTCTTCATTGTCATTTGTTTCAAGAAAATTTTTAATTTCATTTTTTATTTCTTCTAGTATCCATTCATGTCCAAGCCAGGTATTGTTCAACTTCTAAATGAAGGATTTTATTTTCTCCTTTATCCTCTTGTTATTAATTTCTAATGTTATAGTATTGTGGTCCCATAAGATACTTTATATTATTTCTATGTTTTTAAATTCATTGATGATTGCTTTATGTCCTAAAATGTGATCTCTTTTCAAGAACTGTCCATGCACATTGGAAAAGAAGGTATACTGTGTTTTTTGGGTGTGTTAGCCTTTATAACTATGAGATTGAGTTGGTTTCTTGTGTGGTTTAATTCTTTAGTATCTTTGTTGAGTTTCTTTCTGGTATTTTCTGTCTTGAGAGTGGTGTACTGAAGTCTCCATCTATAACAATGGTGTTGTCTATTTCCTTTTTCAGTTTTGTTAATGTTTGTTTTATATATTTTGCAGCTTTGCCATTTTTTGCGTAGACATTTATTATTGTTTTGTCCTCTTGTTCTCTTGACCCTTTCATCATTATG
>NW_006399784.1:792650-801039 GCF_000299155.1 Elephantulus edwardii | reverse complement strand
TTTTCTGGGAATATCTTTATCTCTCCTTCATATTTGATGGACAGTTTTGCTAGGTATAGTATTCTTGGTTGACAGTTGTGTTCTTTGGATGTTTGATGTAGGTCATTTCAATGTCGTCTTGCTTTCATGGTTTCTGCTGAGAAATAGTGACTTAATCTTATCTGTTCAACCTTATAGGTTACTCTTTGTTTCTCCCTTTTTGCTTTCAGAATTCTCTCCTTATCTTTGCCATTTGACTATGGCATACCTTGGTGTGTTTCTTTTGGCCTCAGTTTCTTGAAATTATGTTCTCTCATTACGCCTGGAAAGTTTCCTTCTAGTAATTCTTCCACAACTTTTTCAGTGCCTTTACTTGCTTCTTCCTGTTCTGGGATTCTGATCATGCATGATATTTTTCTTGATGGTGTCTCACATTATTCTTAGGTTTTCTTCTTTTTCCTTCTGGTATTTTTGTTGTTGTTGTTCTAGCAGATCAGTGTTGGCAATTCTATCTTATATTTCACTCTTTCTGTGTTCTATCCCTTCAACTCTGTTCACATGTCCCTACAATATGTTGACAGCATCTGAAATATTCATCGTCATAGTTTGAATTGTGGTTTCTTGTTTGTCCATAGCCTCTAATGCCTCATTTGTTTTATCTGCATTGTTTTGGATTTTTTTTTTAAGTTCCTCTTGGTTTTTGCTTGTAGTGTCCTGTAATTCTTAAACTTTGTCTTTGACCCAATGAAAAGATTGAGTCATTTTCTTTTGAATTCTGTGTTAGAAAACTCCATCAGATTTTCTGGCTTCAGGACATCCATTGATACTGTGTCAGTTTTTTTTTGGGGGGTGACATCTTGCTTTGGGCTTGTGTAGGATATAAGATAACCTGCTTCTTGTGTGGCATTGTTGTCATAGAATTTTTCACATCTGAGGTGATAGCAGGGGAGGGTGAGGCATCTACCTTGCCTGGGTTTCTCTCTGAACTTTTGACTCAAGGAATGATTTGCTTCAGTTCAGGAGAGAAAATGCCTATAAAATAGCAGCTTGTTCTGTCAGACAGCTGCTGCACATAGGCCAGTTAAAAGTGCTTGAGGAAAGTAGCTCACACTTTGGGAGGGGAGAAGAAATTAAATAGGTTTATCTGTGATACTGATATCTCTAGTGCAGTTTTGAGGGGTGGCAACGGGTCATCTTCCAGGCGTTGGGATTGGGGCATCCTAGCTGTGGCACCATGGCCTCCAGATTGTGGGTTCAGGACCTCCCAGTGGCATGGGTGAGAGTTCTGGGTGGTGGTGGTGATGTTATTGAGTCAATATTAAAGGCAAGTATTAATTATACAATCAGCTTTGATCTTACATAAGGGAAATCTTCCCCAGAGTATTGTTGTTCTTAGGTGCTAACAAGTTGAGTATGACTCATAGCAGTCCCATGAACATCAGATCTATAATCTGTTCTATACTGCATCACCTTCTTCAACTCTGACATACTTAAATCCATTGCTGCAGTCGCTATGTCGATCCATCTCATTGAAGGGTTTCCCCTTCCTTTGCTGATCCTTTATCTTTTCAAACAAGATATCACTTACAATGGAATAGTCCTGAGTAATAATATGTCCAAATATTTAAGATGAAGCTTCATCATTCTTGCCTCCCAGGAGCACTCTGGCTGCACTCTCTCTAAGACATCGACTGGTTCTTTATGCAGTCCATAGGATATCCAAAACACTTCACCAACACAAAGGCTCAAAGACATATATTCTACTTCTATCTTCTTTATTCATTGTTCAGTTATCTGATGACTGATTGAAAAGCAAGTGATTGTCATGGCCTGACTTTGGTACACCTTAGTTTTTAAACTGACATTATTCCTTCTCAATATTTTAGAAAGGTACTGTATCCATAAGTCATTCTGCTACGATTATTAGCATACTAGTTATAAGAAGTGTCAAGCCAATGTCAAGCCAAATGATTGATCTGCTGTAAAACTCTATGATTCCTAATATCAATAGTCCCTCTTTTGTTCAATTCTCTAGCTCTTCTACACCCCTTGGATTCAATGGTTCTCTGGAAAGCCCCCCAGAGACTCAGAATCATCAGGGAATGACACACATGACTATAGGTATGCAGGCCAGTGTTGCAGAGATTTAGAAGCTTTTCAGGCTATCTACTGAAGGCAAACTTCCAAAGATAAAGAGAGAACTAGCACAGAGGCCCCATGAGCTTAAATAAGCTTCTAGTAGAGTGGGGCGTGTATCCTGTCCTAAATCTCTCTCTTTAATACAATAAATACTTCAGCACAAAATAAATAATCATTGGCTAGGAATGATATTTTGAATTCTGAATCTTTAACACACAGAGAACACACTCTAGGTTTCCTAGCCATCATCCTCACAACTGAAAAATTAAAATATCCCTTATAATCATAATAAGAACTGTGTTCATGAAATCTTGCAAGTCAGCAACTTCTTGCCTCATGTCTTAATCTCCCCCATTTCAGAGATCCAATTTCTCATTTTTTCATTTCTATTGAAGCAATATTATGAAGAAAGAAGCATATTAATTTATCTGAAGACCCTTCAGTATCAGTTAAGCATCTGCATCCTTAAGGTAGGTTCCATCATTAATACACCATCAGGCTGCAGCAATCAACAAAAACTCACAGCATTAAACATCATATCTTCGTTTGCTGTAGTTCTGGTCAACTCATCTCTAATCACAAGTTGCTAGGTCTAGATAGGCATCAGCTGCAAATCCAGGAGTCCATACTTCTGTGTTCCAGACTGGCTCGATTCTTCACTTAGTCTTAGCCCCATGTAGGCCCAAGTAAACAGATCTTTATGACTCCTTGCTCCTCAAGGTAGTAATCCTTTTGCGCTTATCTATAAATCTATGCATTCTAGGTTAACAGTGATGATAAAACATGCAAAAATTCAGTTTGTGTCTTTATTGATGAAAGCCTCCAAATGTAAAGTTCTTAAATCAAGAGTACAAAGTGACTCTTTCAATCTATTCAAGTACAAATGTCCTCTGAGTACTGGATGAGTTTAATCTTTCCCCATGCAAAGCTCATGACCTCTAGCTCTAATGCTTTCAGCAAGCATTTCTCTAGGACAATTCTTCCTCCTTTCAGTATTCCCGATCAATAGTAAGTAGCTTTACATATTTTCTCTAAAGGAAATAGTCCTCGTCCTCAAAAAAGAACAAGGAAACAGTGCATCAAAATCGGGAAAGAAGTGTGTCAGAGATGCATCCTGTCTCCATACCTTTTCAGTCTATATGCAGAACAGATCATTCTGTTCATTCATAAAGCTGAGCTTTATGAGGAGTAATGTGGCATTGGGATTGGAAGAAGACTCATCAACAACCTACACTATGCAGAAGACACAATCTTGCTTGCTGAAACTAAGGAGGACTTGAAGCACTTGCAGGAAAAGGTCAAGGACAGTAGTCATCAATATGGATTGAAGCTCAACATCAACAAGGCAAAGATTCTCACCATTGGATCAACTGGCAGCACCATGGATGGATAAGTGATTGAGGTTGTTAACAGTTACAGCTTACTTGGCTCCACAATTAAAATTCTTGGCACCAGCAGTCAGGAAATCAAATGATGAATTGCATTGAGAAAATTTGTTGACAGGGACCTCTCCAGAGTACTGAAAAGCAACAATGTCAGTCTAGAGACTTAGGTGGGCCAGATCCAGGCCATGGTTTTTGCAATTACTTTCTATGAATCATTGGATGATGACTAAGGATTACAGAAGAAGAATTGGTCCTTTGCAGTGAGAAGAGTCTTGAACATACCATGGACTGCAAAGAAAACAATTAGGTCTGTCTTGGAGAGTGTGAAAATCCTTGGAGGTAAGGATTTTGAATCCTGTCTCACATGCTTTGGGCACATGGCTAGGAAGGACAATCCTTGGAGAAGGATCTCATGCTCAGAATGGTGGAGGGACAGCACAGGAGAGGAAGACACCAGATAAGATGGACTGATACAGTAACTGGGGAAAGGCAGGTTGGTGTGTTAGAATCAGTGAGACTGGCTCAGGACAGGGCAGGCTTCAGAGCTACTGTATACACAGGGTGCTAATGAGCTCCAGGTGACTCAGTAGCACATAACAACAACAAGAACCTTGGGATAATATACAGTAAGTAGTCTTTTTACAATACTCTGGTAGCCTAGTGGCAAGAAGCTGCACTGAAATTCTGGAGCTATGCACTTCAAATCCATCAGCTGCTTCACAGAAGGATGGCCAATCTACTCTGAAAACCCACCAGAAGATCAACTATTGGTCAATTCTAACTTGACAGTACACAACAAGTACAACATCTTAACATTTACAACATAGAAGAAATATTATCTGTCAAATACACCTAAATAGAAACATAAAATGAAATATATTTCTGTTTTGTCATTAAATGTAACTTGGCTTTGTTTTTCTGGTCTTTGGTCTTTAGCTGGAGAAATTCTTTCCCTTTCATTGAGTCTCTATCAAGGTATTAACATCATGATAGATTTCCCTAGCTGCATAATTCAATTATTCATTCTTTTCAAACAAGATATCACTTACACTTTTACCCTCAGCTATTCTTTCTCCTTCCTCTCCTTTTTCATTTATATTTACCCAAATAATTGTTACATTATTAAAAATTACAAGTAGCACGACCAAACTGGCAAGTCCTTCCAATTGATGCTGGGTAGGGGTACATAGGTACAACATCAGTGGATCTTCCTGGCCACTAGGCAAGACAGTGGTCTTTACTGTTAACTTTATGTTTTCAAAATGAAGTTAAGGTACAATCTACCCCATCAGACCCTTGGGAATTCTTGCATACAAATTTAATAATATTGTTACAACTGTTTTCTAAGGAATTGCTCCTCCTTCTGTCACCCTTAACTGTATCCCTGGGCCTTAGATTTTAGACCCTAGCAAGAAGAAAACCATTTCAGCTGATGTGGTGAACATTTGTATAATGGTACTAGCATCTTTTTCTACTCCTTCTTCTCCAAATATCCCTGAGAAATGTAGGAATATTTCCAGTGGTGAACTCCCTTTAACTACTCTCAAATTGAGTATGAGCACACATTCTTGAAGGCATGTGAGCCAGCCTTTCACACTCTTATCCACCCAACCCCTCCCCCAGTTTTAGATACCAGATAATTCAATTGGTCGTTCCCCTTCTCTTTCAGACCATCTCAGACCATCACTGATGATCACACGATGGAAGGTAACATAGTATATCCATTTAATATGATGATTCTTTACCCATCGCTACACTCTGTAGGCTGTAAAGTATGTTCCTTGGTCTGAGGAAATGTAACTTGGTGGCCCAAACTGGTATAGTATATTTTGTTTCAATCCTTTACTGGTATTTTTGGCATTTGTCTGGAGAAAATATCTATCCCTATGATGACCCATTTGTAGCCATCTGGTGCCACTGGTGCTATTGGTCCAGTAAAACTTGTTAACTATGTGTAGGGCCTTCCCCCCCTGGGATTCTGTCCTATATCCATATCAATATCTCTATCTTGCTGGCAAAAACATCTTTTATTGGTGGTTTGTGCCTCAGACAGGAAAAGAAGAGAATGTCTAGTTTCAGCCAAACTCTGCATGCTGAACACCACTATTGAGCCCATTTCCACTCATTTCATGGACTCAGTTGGGCACGTCAGGGGAGTGTACCAACTTGTCAATCTGCTGGTTCTAATTACTTCTGATCCTGGCCAGGGTTTCTTTTTATAGGCACTGACATGGCCAGCTCTAACATGCCTCTTAAGTTCCTGGTCATTTCCATAGATCCATGCCTCACACTGATGTCCCTTTAATAGTCCAGTTTTTGCCTGACCATGTGGTTAAGCCATTACTCATTGGCCACAAATCAGTGAAAATACAAACATATGAACTCTCACCATTGCCTAATTCCTCAGTCACTGCTAGTAAGCCAGCATGCAGTCCAACCCATTGTGCAGATCTGTTATTGCCTTCAGCAATCAATCTTGCCATCCACTGGTCTTAATGTGGTTGTGTTCCACATCACATATTATCCATGTACCCAAGAAATGTCAAGCAGCCCTTTCCTGATCAGCAGAAAGTTCTTCAGAGTGCACTACCCAAGTAGCAATTGGATCTAGTAGCCTCTCTGAAGGGTACAGAGTAGGATTAATGGAAAAGATATTATTTTCTCATGTGTATGGTTGCTGACTCTGTTCGTTCCCCTGGTAGTGTGTCCCTGGATGAACCGTTTCCATTTTATCACATAACGGTTTGGGGCACCACCTTCTTTATTAGAATGTCTCTCCAACATCACCCATAGCATGAAGAGTCTCATGAAAATCTTATGTCCTTCTGTCATTGAAATAGTTTCAAACAATGCTCAATAGCAAATAAGTAATTCTCTTTCAAATAGTATGTATATCCAGCAGAACCAGGAATTTTCCTTGTCTTGAATCCCAGTGGCTGCCACAGTACAGTCTTCTCATGTTTTTGCCATAAACTCTAATCTGCAAAGCACAGGAGGCAGACACCTCAAGAATCATGTCTGAATGTGGATCATAAGGGTGTAGGAACAAGGTGAGTGAGGTTTTCTGTGTTCAACAATAACCTGCTTTTGCTCATGTGTCCACTCAAATTACTTTCTAGTAATTTTATGTGTGGGAGCTAAGAATATGAGTCCTCCAAAATCCAAGTAGACCAATCAAACATTGGACCTTCTGTTTAAATTTGGGAGAAGGTAGAGACAGCAAATTGGTCTTGGTTGCCTATGATAAGTCATGGTTGGCTCCTGACCAGGTTATTTCCATGAGTTTTACTGTTCTGACAGGACACTGGATTTTTGCTGGATTTATAAACCAATCTGTTGATCAAATGGTCAACTACTGTTTTCAAATCATCCTACCCTTTAGCATTTGATATTAACAGGATATTATCAGTGTAATGTATAACTACACTGGATATTTGCACCAAATTCAAGTCTCCTCTAAACAGTTTATGACAAAAGGCTGGTGAAAGGTAACCCTGCTAAAGGTAATCTGAGATCCTTTCCCTATAAAAGAAAACTATAGCTAGCTCTTTTCTGAGCTTGGATTGGAGAAAAGCATTTGCAAGATATATCAATGGGTACCAGCCTCCTTTGGAAGGAGGAGTGGCATCCACTTCCATAATAACTTGCCTCCGGAAACCCTATGAACCTGGAGAGAGGAAGAAAGGCACCCAAGCGTCAAGGACTCTCCTTCATAGGGTCGCTATGAATCGCCTGAGACTCCACTGCACTTAACAACAACAACAACAACCAGCATTCTTTTATTTTCTGTATATTTTGAACTGTTGGTATCATGTGTAAGACTGCTAAAGCCACGGGTGCTACTACTTTATTTAGGCCTCAATAGTCTATAGTTAACCTCCATGAGCCATCTGTGCGGTTTTTCTAAAATTAATTTCAATGAACATTTACAGAGATTTTAGATTTCCATTCATTCATTGTTACACTTTTCTCCCCACCCACCCCATCCCCATGCCCTGTTAGCTCTTCTCTTTGAAAAGAAAAGAAAAATTCCTTCATTGGTATACAATCCTCCCGCACCCCCCCCCAGCCCCACCCCGAGTATACTCCACTCTGCAACCTTCATTCTGAACTCTTATGATAATCATAATGCCCTAAAATATATTGTTTTTAAACTGTTCTCTCCCTCATCGGTTTCATTGGTATATATAATTCATTCAGTTTTTCTCATTCTTACCCTAACCCTGATGTCAGTCCCATTCTAAAGCAGTGGCACTATGCAGTGTTTGTCCTTTTGTGACTGAGATATTTCACTCAGCATACTGTCCTCGAGGGTCACCCATTTTGAATACTATTACATGAGTTCCTTGTTTTTCAATGCAGCATAGTATTCCATTGTGTGAATATACCACAGCTTCTCTATCCATTCATTTGTTGATGGGTACTTAGGTTGTTTCCAACCCCTTGCTATTGTGAACAAAGCTATGATAAACATGGGTGTGCATATATCTGCTTGGATGGTGGTTATGATATCTTTAGGGTATATTCTCAGTAGTGGAATTGCTGGGTCAAATGGTATCTCTATTTGCTACTTTTTGAGAAAGCTCACACGGCTTTCCAAAGTGGTTGCATCATTTTACACTTCTACCAACAGTGAATAAGTGTTCCAGTCTCTCCTCAACCTCACCAGCATTTGTTGCTTGGTGCTCTGTTAAATTTTGCTAGTCTACTGGGATGAGATAATATCTCACAGTTGTTTTGATTTGCATCTCTCTTAGAGCTAGGGATTTTGAACATTTCTTCATGTGCTTGTTAGCCATATGAATGTCTTCTCTGGTGAAGTGTCTGTTCATATCCTGTGCCCATTTTTCAATTGGATTATTCACCTTGATCTTGTTTTAGTGCTC
>NW_006399784.1:787512-791785 GCF_000299155.1 Elephantulus edwardii | reverse complement strand
GAGAATCTTTGTCTTCTTGACATTGAGCCTCAGTCCATACTGAAGGCTGCAGTCCTTGACCCTCCGCAGCAAGTGCATGAGGTCCTCCTCAGTTTCGACAAGTAGAGTTGTGTCATCTGCATAACACAGATTGTTAATAGATCTTCCACCAATCCTCACGCCACACTTCTCCTCATAGAGCCCAGCCTCTTGCATACAGGTTGAAAAGGTATGAAGATAGGACACATCCCTGGTGTACACCCTTTCCAATTTTGAATCATGCAGTGTTACCCTGCTCTGTTCTGACTACTTCCTCTTGGTCCAAGTATAGGTGCCGCATTAGCACGATCAAGTGTTCTGGGATTCCCATTCTTCTCAGAGTCAGCCACAGTTTGTTATGATCCACACAGTCAAACACCTTTGCAAAATCAATGAAATACAGATAGACATTCTTCTGGTATTCCCTGCTTTCAGCTAAGTTCCATCTAACATCAGCTACATTATCCCTAGTACCACGACACCTTCTCAACCCAGCCTGGACTTCTGGCAATTCTCTGCTGATGTGCTGTTCTGGTCATTTTTGGAAGACTGTGTATGTTGTGGATTAGAACTACTAAAGTTCTTCCAAGCTTTTCTTTAATGAAGTTTATAGTCTTTGGTTTTAGGAGCCATCTGCATTTTTTACCGGCCATACAGTGCTGTTCAACAAAGAAAAAAAGCCACTATAGCCTTTAGTGTGTCTTTAATCAAGGCTATTATCTCCTTATGTCCACCAGGAATCCTATATCGCTTGAAATTAACAACCTGAGTGGGTTCAGGCAATTCTAATGGTTCCCATTTAGCACATCCTATCAACACTAGTTTTAGAGGAGACTTACAAGCCCAGCCCTCAGTTTTATAATATCCTGTAGAGGGAGTGTACCCTAATTAGACATAATAAACATGTTAATAATACTTTCAGTTAAAGGAGATATGACTATTTCATACTACATCTGTTCATATTTTCCCACTCACAACCTCACTTTCGTTTTAGTCTCATTAATTACTGCATTCCTATATCCTCTTAGTATAACTTTAGGTCCCTTTAATATATGATCAATAGGTTTGGGGCTTATCTTATATTGGGTTATTGTGTCTAGAAGCCCCAAGAATGCGGTTTTTTCCCCCCACCCCCAGGTCATTTTACTCACATGTGAGCCTAGGGATTCAGATCCCCTGCTTGGATTGAACTAGCAGATATTTTTGTCAATTCATATGTTGATCAAATATAGTTGAGCCTCTACTTCAAGTGATTCTGAGTGGGTTCCCTCATAATTAATTACTTTAGGATTGGGATCAATAGAACAGACTTGTTTAGGCCCTCTTAATGGTGGGAGGTGGAAGGAGGAGTGGCATCCACTTCAATAATAGCTTGCCTCCGGAAATCCTATGAACCTGGAGAGAGGATGAAAGGCTCCAAAGAGTCGAGGACTCTCCTTCATAGGGTCGCTATAGGTAGCCTGCGACTCGACGGCACTTAATAATATCAACAGAGAGAAAGAGAGAGAGAGAGATCAGCTGGCCCAGTGAGAGAAAATTATGTGACCAAGACCAAGGTGGGTGACTTTTAATCCGCGGCCCTCAGGCCATTCTTTCATTGTTTTTGTTCAGACATTCCTCTAGGTCGTATAGCCCTGGTGTACAAGTTGCTGTCCCACGGTCACTTGTGGTTGCTGTGAGGCTGAACGCTGTGACACGGATGTGTCAAATGCATTAATGGTTGGCTACCCAATGCAGACAGAGAGTGGGGTGGAGCTCCCTGATTAAAACAAGCGTGGAAGGAGGAGTGGCATCCACTTACATAATAGCTTGCCTCCAGAAACCCTATGAACCTGGAGAGAGGATGAAAGGCACCCAAGCGTCGAGGACTCTCCTTCATAGAGTTGCTATGAGTTGCCTGAGACTTGACGGCACTTAACAACAACAATGGTAGGAGGAATAGAAAGAGCCATCACTGGTCCATTTAATTTCCTGTAGTCCTGCCTTAAACATTTGTCTCAACTCTATCAATGTCCACTAATATTCATCTCATTCCTGAGTAATCATCTAAAAATATCCACCCTGCTAGACTAAATATTTTCCCCACAGTCCCCTCTGATTTGCCTACAAATCATCTTGATTTTCCTTGTAGCCTTAATGTCCATAGGCGAAATCTTTTCAATAGAGCTGACAGAGTTTCTTCAATTGTTGACTTGTTTTCCAGAAGCAAAGCTGCATAAGGAGTTGGAGTTAGAATATGCTTCATGTTGGAGAAGCTCTTGTGATTACTATTTCTTCCGTGTCCTCTGTAAGGGACATTGTAATTGGATAAATGTCCTCAGTGCCATAAAACCACTCCAGCATGATGTGCATTTGTAGAATATCAACCACTTCCTCTGGAGTGCCCCATGTGTTACTTAGATGAGGAGAGGAATTTGTTTCCCTTGAAGGTATAAGAAAACCTAATTACATATTTAATCTACTTTATAAAGCTAATTGTCCCCTCTGAGTTAATCTGCTATATGGTTGTATCTTGAAATGTCATTCGTGGCTGTTGTACAGATAATTGTGGGTCTTGCATTAACCCAAATATATTACATCATCCTGCAGTATTTAGAACCACAGAAGCTACCCTTAAATTTGCCACTCTCATAATCCTTTTTAGTGTCTTCTCAGGAAGCTGCCAATAACTACATACAAATTTATGCATTTCTTCTATGCCATATCCCCTGGCTACAGTAGTTTCTTGGTCCTGCCCATCTACCTCCCTGACTACTGCTTTTGTGACCACAATTTGGAGAGGTATTTCATGTTGCTCCCACATGGATTTTTCTTTTCAGATAGAGCCTGCCTGAGATTAAAGGGCATAACTCTGTCCTGGTAGGACTTTGTTCTGTTCTGATCTCAGCCATCTTGTTTCCTACATTCTTTCCCCTTGCACATGCTGCCACTACAGACAGTAAAAACCAAGAAATTATAAGTTTTACTCTTTCCTTACCATACTAGGTATTCAATTAACAAGCCTCTCAAGAGTTAGGTCCACTAACTTCACTTCCTATGAGTTACTTACTCACTGCCTTCTGTAACTGACTGCAACATAATAGCTGTATTAATCCATTGACATTCTTTATTCCATCTAGAGATCAAAGGTTTCTCATCTTTTTGTTTACCTCATTTTCTCCCAAAACACATGTTACAGAGAGTCTGGATCTTTGTAGCAAATCCCACTTTTGGCACAATTGTATTCATAATTCACTCTACTAAAATTAGTAACAGAGCAGTGACAAAAATGTTGAATCAACATTGTTCCAAGTTCTCTACATTCCCTCCTCTGTTCAGTTCCCTAGGTCCTCTATGTGCCTTGGATTTGGTAGTTTACTGGAAGGTCTCCCAGAGACTTAGGCCTATCAGGGAATGATTCATATGACTGGAGATATACAGGCCAGTTTTGCAGAGACTGATAACCTCTAGAGACTATCTATTGAAGACAGGCTTTCCAAGAAAAGGAAAGAATTAGCACTAAGCTCCCACATCTGTGGACAGAATCATTGGAGAAGTTCAATATTGTCAGTCAAATCTAAGCCAGGTGCTAGCTATGTATCAGATCATTAATTACTCTTGTATGAGCTCAAATTGAGGCTGAAGAAAATTAAAACAAGTCCATAGGAACCAAAATATTATTGGGTCTGTCTTATGTGAAATGAAAACTCATCTTAAGAACAGATTTGAAGCACTGAACACCAATAATTAAAGACCAAATGAGTTGTGCGATGACATTAAGGATATCATTCGTTAATAGAGCAAAGGATCACTACAAAGACAGAGGAGCAAGAAAAATAGATGTCAGGAGGGACTCTGAAAATTGCACTAAAGCATTAAAATGCTAAAACAAAAGGAAGAGGTGTTGAAGGAAAAGAGCTGAAAAGAAGTTTTCAAAGGGCAGTTCAAGAAGACAAAACAAACTATTATAACAATGTGAAGACATCTAAAATTTGGGAATAAAAAAGTAAAAACTTGCTTGGCTTTTCTTAAATTAAAAGAACTGAAAAACAAATTTAATCCTTGAGCTAGGATACTTAGAGATGCTATGAGTAAAACCTTGAATGATCCAGGAAACATCAGAAGAAGATGTGGGAATGCATGGAACAACAGTACCAAAATGAATGGCCAATATTGAACAAGTTCAGGAAGTACCTATGGTCAAGAGCCTATGGAAATTAAGAAAGAAAATTAAGCCGCACTCTAAAAGCAATTGTTGTTGTTGTTGTTATGTGCC
>NW_006399784.1:769339-785627 GCF_000299155.1 Elephantulus edwardii | reverse complement strand
ATCCTCCCACAACTCATCTGGCCTTCGTTCATTAGTGTTCAAAGCCTCAAATCTGTTCCTGAGATGGTTCTGAAATTCAGGTGGGATAGACACAAGGTCATATTTTGGTTGCCTCGGATTTGGTTTAATTTTCCTCTGCTTTAGCTTGAATTTGCATATGAGTAGTTGGTGAAAGCAATTAGCAAAAATTAAGGCCCCAGGAATACATGGAAAATTAATTTATATAATTTAAATGACATATGCAGCCCTGGACATGCTCACTAGTTTATGACAGAAAATTTGGAGAATGGGTATGTGTGTAACTCACTGGAAGAGATCTATAATTGCTCTCATTCCAAAGAAAGGTTATCTAACAGAATGTGAAAATTATCAAACAGTATCATTAATATCACATGCAAGCAAAATACTGATGAAGATCATTTAAAACAAACAAACAAAAAACCATCTAGAACAGTACATAGACAGAAAACTCCCGGAAGTTAAGCTGGATTTGGAAGAGGTTGTGACATCATGGATATTATCTCTGATGTCAGATGAATCTTGACTAAAAACAAAGAATATCAGAAGGGGCCATGGCATTATTACTTTACTGATGTCAGATGGATCCTGGCTGAAAGCAAAGAATAATAGAAAAATATCTATTTCTACTTACTGCCTACGCAAAGGCATTTACTGTGTGGATCATAACAAATTATGACTAACATTGACAAGAATAAGAATTCCAGAACAATCAATTATGTTCATAGGAAACCTATACATAGACCAAGAGATTGCTATTGGAACAGAACAAGGGAAAATTATATGGTTTGTAGTTAAGAATGTTGTGTGTTGAGGTTATCTTCTTTCTCAGTACCTATTTAAATCTGTATGCTGAGAACATTAACCAAGAAGCTAGACTCTGAAGAAAAATGTGGAAGACTCATCAATAACCTTTGTTATGCAGATTACAAAATGTTTGCTGAAAATGTGGAAGACTTAAAGAGCTTGCTGCAGAGGATCGAGGACTATAGCCTTAAATGTGGATTTCATCTCAACATTAGGAAAACAAAAATTATCACCACCAGACCATTTGGCAACATCATGGTTGTTGTTAGGCTTTTCAAATTGAATAGGAATCATAGCAACCCTATGAACAAAAGAGCTGAACCCTGTCCTGTCCTGTGTCATCCTCACAAACCTCATGTTAGATGGACAAGAAATTGAACCACTCACCGATTTCATCTTTTGAATACATTATAAATATACTTGGAAGCAGCAGTCAGATGAAGAGACATATTGCACTGGGAGAGTCTGCAGTGAAAACCTCTTCAAATTATTGAGGAATGACTCATTCAGGCCATGATCTTTCCAATCACTTGCTATGCATCTGAGAGCTGGACATTGAATAAGGATGACAGAAGAATTGATGTCTTTGAACCGTGGTTTTGGAGAGAGTATTGAGTATCACATTGTCAAAAGAACAGATATGTCTTGAAGAAGGTACAGTCAGAGTGCTGCTTAGAGATAAAGATAATAAAACTTTGCCTCACACACTTTGGGCATGTTGCTAGGAAAGAAGAAGGACATCATGCTTGGAAAGATTGAGGGAGATCAAAAGAGAAGGTAATATTCACCAGATGGATGGGTACAGTGATTGTGGCAGTGGGCTTAAGTGTGTCAAAGATTGTGAGGATTGCACAGGATAGCACAGGGTGCAGATCTGTTCTTCATAGAGCTACTATGAGTCATATTCAGTTTAAAAATACCTAACAACAACAAGTATGATGTTGCCTAATTATCAGGTGGTGAATTTTTGTTGTTGTTTTTGTTAAAGTTGAGATGAAATCCACATTGAAGGCTGTAGTCTTTGATCCTCTGCAGCAAGCAAGCTCTTCAAGTTCTCCTCACTTTCAGCAAGTAAGGTTTGTCATCTTCATAAAAAGGTTATTGATTAGTCTTCCACAAATCCTAATGCCATATTTTTCTCCAGAGTTTAGCTTCTTGATTCATTTACTCAGCATACAGATTTAAATAGGTATTGAGAAAGATTACAACCTTGATACACACCATTCTTAACTACAAGCCATTTAATTTTCCCTTATTCTGTTCTCACAACAGCCTCTTAGTCTACGTATAGGTTTCCAGTGAGCACAATTAATTGCTCTGAGATTCTCATTCTTATCAATGTTAGTTGTAATTTGTTATGATCCACACAGTATATGCTTTTGCACAGTCAGTAAAGTATAAATAGATATTTTCTGCCATTCTTTGCTTTCAGCTAGGATTCATCTGACATTAGTAACATAATAATTCCCCTTCTAAATCCATCTTAAACTTCTGGCAATTCTTGATGTGCTGTTCTAGCCATTTTTAGATAATCTTCAGTATCTTTCTTGCATGTGACTTTAATGATAGTGTGTGATAATTTCCAAGTTTTCTTGTATTACTTCTGTTCAATTACTTATGTACAAGCTCAAATTTAAGGTAAAGGAAATCAAAACAGGTCTTCAAGAACCAAAATATCATCTTGTGTCTGTTGTTATGTGCCATCGAGTCACTTGCGACTCATAACGACCTTGTGTACAATAGCTGTGAACCCTGTCCAATCATGAGTAAATTTCATTGTCTCCAACACAGCTTCCCCATACCCCAGTTACAATGTCAATCCATCTTGTCTGGGGTCTCCCCCTCCTGCACTGTCCCTCCTTCTTTTGAAGCATGATGTCCTTCTCCAACGACTGGTCCCTCATGTCAATATGCCCAAAATATGTGAGATGAGCTTCAAAATCCTTGCATCCAAGAGCAGCCTGGCTTCATCCTTTCCAGGAAAAATCTTGACAGTCCATGGTATGTTGAATATTCTTCTCCAGAACCATAACTCAAAGACATCAATTTTTCTTCTATCATCCTTGGTGATAGTCCAACTCTATGATGTATAACAAGTAATTTTGAAAATCATGGCTTGGATCAGATGCATCTTGATCTCTAGACTAACATTATTGCTCCTCAGTATTCGGGAGAAGTCTGTGATGTCAGACTTTTCCAACGAAATTAATCTTTTGATTTCTTGGCTGCTGGTATCCAAAGTGTTAACTGTGGAGCCAAACAAGCTGAAGTTCTTAACAATCTCAATTCCTTCTCTGTCTGTCATGATTTTGTCAGTTGTCTCAGTGGTGAGAATCTTTTTTTCTTGATGTTAAACTTCAATTTATATTGAAGGCTACAATCCTTGACTTTCTCCAGGAAATACTTCAGGTCTTCCTTGGTTTTAGCAAGTAAGGCTGTCTCATCTGCTCAACGTAGGCTATTGATGAGATATTTAATCTATCCTACCTGAATTTAAAATTCACCTTAAGAATAGGTTTGCAACTCAAGGTGGATCATGAATCTAGGACTAAAACCAAGGACTACAAACTTCATTAAAGAAAAACTTGGAAGAACTCTAGTAGTCCTAATCCACAACATAAACAGTCTTCCAAGTACCCTGAAAAATCTACAACCAGGAGAAGATAAAATAGATGAATGGGACCTTCTAAGAATCAAATCCCTATGCACATCCAAAATCTTCTCCAACAGGGTAAAAAGGGAAGCCACAACTGGGAAAAAAGTATTTGGTAATGACATGTCAGATAAGGGACTTATATCTAGAATTTATAAAATACTTGAGCACCACAACAAGATAAAGGTAAATAATCCAATTGAACAATTGGCACAGGATATAAACAGACACTTCACCAAAGAAGACATTCATAAGGCCAACAAGCACATGAAGAAATGTTCAAAATCCCTAGCTCTAAGAGAGATGCAAATCAAAACAACTATGAGATATCATCTCACCCCAGTCAGAATGGCAAAATTTAACAGAACAGAAAGCAACAAATGCTGGTGAGGTTGTGGAGAAACTGGAACCCTTATTCACTGTTGGTGGGAGTGTAAAATGGTGCAACTACTGTGGAAAGCAGTATGGCGCTTTCTCAAAAAGTTACGAATAGAGTTACCATTTGACCCAGCAGTTCCACTACTGGGAATATATCCCGAAGAGACCATAACTGACGTCCAAGCAGATATATGCACACCCATGTTTATTGCGGTTCTGTTCACAATAGCAAGGAGTCGGAAACAACCCAGGTGCCCATCAACAAACGAATGGATATAGAAGCTGTGGTATATTCACACAATGGAATACCATGCTGCATTGAAAAGCAATGAACTCATGCAATATTATTCAATATGGGTGACCCTGGAGGACATTATGCTGAGTGAAATATCTCAGTCGCAAAAGGACAAATATTGCATGATGCCACTGTTGTAAAATGGGATTGCTATCAGGGTTGTGGTAAGACTGAGAAAAACTGGATAAATTGCGTATACTGCACTAAAACAGATGAGGGAGTGAATAATATAAAAGTGATGTATGCTAGGGCGTTATGGTTATCACACGAGTCCACAAATAAGGTTGCATAGTGGAACGTACTTGGGGTGGCGGGAGAGGTGCGGGGGGGATTGTATACCAGGGAGGGAGTGTTTCTTTTACTTTTGAAAGAGAGGAGCGAACTGGGGGTGGGGGCTGGGCGGGGAGAGAAGTGCAACAATGAATCAATGGAAATCCAAAATTTCTGTAAATGCTCATTAAAATTATTTAAAAAATAAAGCTCAAGAAGAAAAAAAAGAATAGGTTTGATGCATTGAACATTAGTATTTGAAAGCTATATGAGTTGTGTCAGGATGCAAAAAATATCATCCATTAAGAGAGCAATTGATCACTACAAATACAGAGGAGAAAGAGAAAACCAAAATGGATGTCAGGAGAAAGCCTGAAAATTGCACTAGATCATTAAGAAGTCAAAACCATGGGAAGAGATATTGAATTAAAAGAGCTGATCAAAGGTTCTCAAAGAGTAGCTTAAGAAGATAAAGCAAGATATTATAAAGGAATATGCAGGGATTTGAAACTGGAAAATAAAAAGGAAAAAGCTAGTCAGCATTTCTTAAGTTGAAAGAACTGAAGAACAAATGCAAGCTCAAGTTGCAATATGGATAGATGCTATGGGCAAACTCTTGAATGACCCAGGCAGCTTCAAAAAAAGATACCTACAAACATAAAAAAAAGATACCTAATAAGCATAAAAATGATAGGAAAGAATACACAAATCATTGTATCAAAAAGAATTCTCCAACTCTGAACTATTTCAAGAAGTACCACATGATTAAGAACCAACAGTATTGAAGGAAGAAATATAAGCTGCAGTGAAGGCACTGGTTAAAAAAAAAACAAAAAAGAAAGAAAGAAAGAAAACATGAATTAACTGGGAATCCATTGACAGGTTTCAAATAGCAGATGCAAACTTGGATGTGCTCACCAGCCTGTGCCAAGAAATATAGAAGACAGCTACTTGGCCAACTGACTCCAAGAAATCTGTATTTATTCCCATTCCTAAAAGAGGAAACCTAAATAGAATATGTAAATTATCAAACAATATCATCAATATCATATTTTACAAAATACTTCTGAAAATCTTGAATGTTATTGTTATTATGTGCCATTGGGTCACTTGTGACTCATAGCAATCCTATGTACAAGAGCTCTAAACTCCGTTCTATTCTGTGCCAACCTAGCCATCTCAACGCACTCATTCCTACCACCCCACTCACAAAATCAAACCATCTCATCGAAGGTCTTCCTCTCCTGCGCCGCCCATCCACTCTGCCAAACATGATGTCCCTCTCCAAGGACTAGTCCCTCCTTACAACATGCCCAAAGTATGTCAGACGAAGCTTCAGAATCCTTGACTCCAAGAAGCATTCCGGCTTCACCCTCTCCAGGGCAAACCTGTTTGTTCTCCTAGCAGTCCACAGTATATTCAACACTCATCTCCAGCACCACAGCTCAAAGGCATCAATTCTCTTTCTATCATCCCTATTCACTGTCCAACTCTCTGACACATAGCACATAATTGCAAAGACTACAGCCCAGATCAGGCGCACCTGAGTCTCTAGCCTGACATCGTTGCTCTTCAGTACTCTTGAGAGGTCCCTCACAGCTGACTTTCCCAATGCAATTCGTCTCCTGATTTCCTGGCTACTGTTACCAAGAGTGTTAACTGTGGAACCAAGTAAACTAAAACTGTTAACTATCTCAATCTCTTCACCATCCATACTGATGCTGCCAATTGGCCCAGGGGTGAGAATCTTTGTTTTCTTGATGTTGAGCTTCAATCCATATATGAGGCTGCAATCCTTGATCTTCTGTAGCAAGCGCTTCAGGTCCTCCTCAGTTTCTGCAAGCAGGGTTGTGTCATCTGCGTAACGCAGGTTGTTGATGACTCTTCCTCCAATCCTGATGCCACATTCCTCCTTGTACAGCCCAGCGTCTTGGATGATCTGTTCTGCATACAGATTGAAAAGGTATGGAGACAGAATACATCCCTGATGGACCCCCTTCTTGATTTTGAACCATGTAGTGTCTCCTTGCACTCTTTTGATGACTGCCTCTTGGTACAAGTATAGGTTTCACACTAGCACAATCAAATATCTTGGGATTCCCATCCTTCTCCGAATCACCCACAGCTTGTTGTGATCCACACAGTCAAAATCCTTTGCATAGTCAATGAAACACAGACAGACATTCTTCTGATATTCTTTGCTTTCTGCCAAGATCCATCTAACATTAGCTATAATATCCCTGGTACCACGACCTCGTCTAAATCCAGCCTGCACATCTGGCAGTTCTCTGTTAACATATTGCTCCAAATGTTTTTGGATAATTTTCAGCAGAATCTTGCTTGCATGTGATATTAATTATATTGTTCGATAATTCCTGTACTCTGTTGGGTCACCTTTCTTTGGAATGGGAACAAATATCGATTTTTTCCAGTCAGTTGGCCAGCTGGCTTTCCTCCAGATTTCTTGACACAACTTACTGAGTACATCCAGGGCAGTGTCTGTTGAAATATGTAGATTGGTATGCCATCAACTCCTGGAGCCTTGTTTTTCTTTGCCAATTCCTTCAAAGCAATTTGAACTTCCTCCTTCATCACCATAGGCTCTTGCTCATATGTCATTTCATGAAATTCTTGTGTCATCCAATTCTTTCTGATACAGTGACTCTGTGTACTCCTTACATCTTCTTTTGATACTTCTTGGATCATTTAACATTCTACCCAAAGTTTCCCTAAGTATTGCCACCCGTGGCTTGAATTTGTTTTTCTGCTCCTTCAGCTTAAGGAACGCTGAGCGAGTTCAGCCCTTTTGATTTTCTGACTCCAGCTCTCTGCACATTTCATTACAGTATCTTGCTCTGTCGTCCTGAGCTGCCTTTTGAAATTTTCTGTTCAGTTCTTTGATTTCTTGGTTTCTCACTTTAGCTTTGGCGTCTCGGGGCTCTAATGCAATACTCAGAATCTTATCTGACATCCATCTTGGTCTTTTCTTCTTTTTCAGCCTTGTAGTGATAATTTGCATTCTTCATGGATGATTTTCTTGATATCCTCCCAGAGCTCATTTGATCTACGCTCATTGGTGCTCAAGGTCTCAAACCTGTTCCTGAGATGGTTTTGAAATTCGAGTAGGACAGACTTAAGATCAAATCTTGGTTCCTGTGGACTTGATTTAATTTCAGTAAACTTCAGCTTGAATTTGCATATGAGTAGTTGGTGGTCTGTCCCACAATCAGCACCCGGCCTGGTTTTCACTGCTGATATTGAGCTTCTCCACAGAGTCTTTCCACAAATGTAATTGATTTGATTCCTATGTATGCCGTCAGGTGATATCCATGTGTATAGCCTGCCGTTTATGTTTCTTATAAAAGGTATTTTCAATGAATAAATCATTGAATGTGCAAATCTCATTCTATCTCCAGCCTCATTTTTCTCACCGAGCCCGTGTTTTCCAGCTACTGATCTTTCTTCCCTATTCCCAACTTTTGTGTTCCAGTCTCCCATTATTATCAATGCACCCTGATTGCACGTTTGATCAATTTCTGACTGCAAAAGTTGGTAGAAATCTTCTATTTCCTCCTCTTTGGCTCTAGTTGTTGGTGCATATATTTGAATGATAGTGGTATTCACTGGAGTTCCTTGAATGTGTATGGATATTATCGTGTCACTCACCACATTGTATTTCAGGATAGATTACATTAAATATAATTGTATGGAATTTAGCAAAGCTAGCTAATTTTTTGTCCAATCTGAAGCCTTTCTATTGTTCATTACTTCAGAACTTGAGTCAGTGGTATGCTTGATCTACTGATCTTGGTCTTTTCAGCTTCCAAAGCCACCAATTTGTATCTCTGCCTGCTGACCTGTGCACATGTCTCTCTCTTAAATTATGATCCACAAATCTAAAGTTCGATAGCATCTATAAGCAGAAACTGAAGGAACTGATGACACATAACAGCAAGAACAAATAAGATGTAAAATAAAATATCTAATTCTTGATGGCTGGAATAGTACATGGGTAGAGAATCTCCAGAAGTTCAAGCAGGATTTAGAAGAGACCATGGCACCAGGAATATCATTGCTGATGTCAGATGGATCTTGGCTGAAAGTAAAGAATACAAGAAGAATGTCTATTTGTGATTTATTGACTATGTAAAGGCATTTGACTCTGTGTATCATGACAAGTTGTGGCTGACATTGAGTAGAATATGAATCCCAGAACACTTGATTTGTCTCATGTCGAACCTATACCTAGAGCAGGAGGCTGTTGTGTGAACAGAGCAGGGGAGCACTGCATGCTTTGGAAGTGGGAAGGGAGTGCATCAGGATTGTGGTCTATCTCCATACCTTCAATCTATATGCTGGGCAAATTATCTGAGTAGCTAGACTCTATGTAGAGGAATGTGGCATCAGGATTGGAGGGAGATTCATCAATAACCTGTATTATGAAAAAGACACAATCTTAGTTTCTGAAAGTGAGGAAGACTTGAAGCACTTGTTGCAGAGGATCAGGGAATGCAGTCTTTGGTATAGATTCAGTCTCAGTACCAAGAAAACAAATATTCTTAACCATTGGACCAATAGGCAGTGTCATGATAAATGGAGAGGAGACTGAAATTGTCAACAGCTTCATCTTGCTTGGATCCACAATTAACATCCTAGGTACAAGTAGTCAGAAAATAAGGAGACATATTTCATTGGAAAAGTCTGCAGTTAGTGATCTTTCCAAATTATTGAGGAGTAGTGATGTCAGTTTGAGGACTAAGGTACATCTGATTCAGGCCATAGTCTTCCCAATTACTAGATATGCATCCAAAACCTGGACAATGAATAAGGATGACAGAAAAAGAATTGACGCCTTTGAGCTGTCGTGTTGGAGAAGAGCACTGGACATCCCATGGACAGCAAAGAGAATAAATAGATACATCTTGGAAAGGGTGCAGCCAGAGTGCTCTTTAGAGGCAAGAATGAAGAGGTTTTGCCTCATATACTTTGGGCATGTTGCAAGGAGGTGCTATTTCTTGGAGAGGAACATGGTATTGGGAAGGATGGAAGGTCGGTGAAGGAGAGGAAGACATTCATCCAGGTGGACTGATACAATTACTGATGTAATGGGCTCTTGTGTGTCAGGAAGTGTGAGAATGATGCAGGACAGGACTAGGTTCAGATATTTTGTTCATAGGGTCGCTGAGTTGTACTGGACTCAGTGGTACCTAATAACAACAACAGCAGCAGGAAAAACAACTCTCTGTTTTTCTCTCTTCCCTGCTCTCTCCCTCTTTCTCAATCTTTCTTACTCTCATTACCCTGCAGTTTGAACCATCTAGTTTACCTTCCACTCCATTTCTAAGATTGAAAACCAAAACAGGATATTTGTCATCTTCCCTGCCTTAAAATTGCTGATGGATTTAAAACAACAGAGATAGACTGTAGTCTTTGAGTTAGTACTGCATTTCCCTACAAACGTAAAGCTTTCTAGAAAGTGTTGGCAATAATATTATGATTGGGTTTTGTTTGTTTGTTAGTTTGTTAAGTAGGCTACTAGAGTGTTGATAAATATTTAACTCAAATCCTGGAAGTGCTATTATTTATTCACTCACTTATTTTCTGCATGAACATTTATTAACTATTGTCCATAGTTTATTGGACTGATTAAAGTACTCTATTTATGCTTTAATGCAGCATACTTAGAATTTGAAAGAGACAACAGATTCTATCAGACTAGTGTTACTTATGGCCTACTATGATTTTTAAACCATTCATCAACTGCAAATACTAGTGAGAGTATACTAGTAATATCTTATTAATTAAGAGAGCTCTGGTGGCATAATCTGCAGGTAGCTGTGTTGTTAACCCAAAAGTGGTGCCTCTGAAGGTTCAAATATACTGGTCACTCAAGGGGAAAAGGAAATATTCTACTGTGAAAATCACAACCTCTAAAAAGGCACTGGAGTTAGTTCCACCTTTATGGTAATGAATTTAGCATCAATTAAATCACTAAATATGTCATTTATTTATAAAGTAAAATTATCAACAACATGCTTGGAGAGGTAGAGGGACAGCACAGACTAGGAAGACCAAGATGAGTAGGATTGATACAGTAACTGGGGTAATGGAGTTAGATGTGTCAGTGAGTCCCTGAGCCCGGCTCATGATAGAGTAGACTTCAGAACTTTTGTACATAGGGTTGCTATGGGATGCAGGTGACTTGATGACACATAACAGCAAGAACAAATAAGATGTAAAATAAAATATCTAATTAATAATTTGTAATTTATTATCTTGGTAAAATATTAGTCATTCAGAGAATTAAAAACTAGCATTAACCAACTCTCACAGCAATGGATATTACCAATTATGATGATACAATTTTTAATGTTGACTTTTTGCCTAGTAGCTAATATTTTAAAAGTTTAAGCAAAGAAATCTACCAAATTTCCCAGAGCACAATTAAAGATACAACTTTTGCCTTTAATTGAGTAATAATCTTCTGTATTCCTGAGGTCAGTGACCTGTGGAAACCGGGGATGGAGAGGGTGTGGGGAGTGGGGGCATGAGAACCACAATAGGGGATGTTATTTTGCCCTAAAAACATATATTGTAAAAGCTAATGTCTTTGACAATGGTTATAATTCCCTTCAGGAATAGTTTACCTTTGTTATACTAATAATGGGCAATTAGAGAAAGAAACATTTTTAGTCAATATCTTGTAAATTATAAAAAGAATAGATTAGTACAATCAAGTAGACAGAGATGTTGTAAAACAGAAATCAAGTGATATGCAAATCTCCAAGGAACTTGGAAGCAGAAACTGAAGGAACAAGGATCTTCTTTGGAGCAAATAGGAAGGAAAAAGACTTCCCCAGGACCTGGCACTTTGATTTGAGGAAACTTCTACCCTCCTTAAACTGTGAGAAAAATAGATTTCTGTTTGTTAAAGCCATCTGTTTTTTGTATTTTTCTTGTAACAGCACAAGATATCTAAGACAAGGTGCTCCATCATAACTGTCTTCTTTCACCTATCTATGTGTCCTTTTGTACTTTCACAAGTACTGCAAAGTGTTTTCTCTAATTCAAAGGCAAGCATTACTATCAAAATAAAAAACAAAGTCTTTATCTTGGTATATCAAGCCCCAACTGTCTTTCTAGCTTTATCTCCAGCTATATTATTTTTCTAGTTATTACTGTATATCTCCAAAATAGCTCTTGTGCTGCTCCACTTTTTAACTTTCATGCTTTTCTTTCCATCTAAACTATTCTCTCCACTTAAAATGCCCTGACTACAAAATCATATTCACTCTTTGAAGCCTAAATTAGATACATACATTCCGTAATGCACATTATGACCTTCTGGTCACCTTGCCACTATAATGTGAAGTACACTCCTCTCCAACTGAGTTCCCATCAGTCTTTTGAAAATTTTTTCAACTATTTTGATATCACTAATAAACAGCTTGAATTTAATGGTATAATACAAAAATGCACCCAAGGACTGATATTCAAGCTATGGGAATAGGTTTTTCTAACACTTGTAAATAGTTTTGGATTGAAAGATGTGGGCATATGTAAGACACAAGTTCCACTTCATGATTCAGATTTTTCATTCACATCATTGCTTTATAAGATTGTCTTTCTGAGTATTGCTCCCTTAGGCTATTCTATCCTTGCCAAACAATTTCTACAACTGTTTAATCCACAGACTGATTCAAGCCAGAATCTTTCAAATTACTGTTATGCATCTGAAAGCTGGACAATGAATAGGGTTTATAGAAGAAGTGACACCTTTGAGCTGTGGTGTTGGAGAAGAGCACCAAAAATCCTATGGACAACCAATAGAACAAACAAATAAGTCTTGGAAAGGGTGCTGTCAGAATGTTGTTTGGAGCCAATTACTATCCTTAGTTTGAGCATGTTGCTAGGAGGGGCTATTCCTTGAAGGAGGACATGATGCTAGGAAGTGTGGAGGGTCAGTGAAAGAGAGGAAGATCCTTGAACAGGTGGGTTGATATGGCGACTTCCACAATAGACTCTTGGGTGTCAGGAAGTGTGAAGATGGCACAGGATAGAAAAGGGTTCAGATCTTTTTTTGATAGGGTCACTATGAGTCACAGTTGACTCAAAAGCACCTAACAACATTAGTCCACAATTATTAGACTAGACCATATTTTAAAAAATCATCTGAGAAGCTTGGTGAATTGAAGAAACGTTAATCTCATTTTGTTCATGTTATAGATAGAGACTGAAGGTTGCTTTCTAGCTCTTATCTAGTCTGAGGGTTAAGAGAGGTTGTGCTATATATATATTCTTCATCCTGGAGTATAGAGTGAAGAAAAAGCTCAGATTTTGGACATTTTTCTCACAATTACCACAATAATCTCATGATAGAAAACATAAAGTGGAGATGTTAAAATATTTCATTGTACTTGTATGCACAATTCATGCCCATTAACCAGCATTTAAGAAATCAGTGTAACATATTGTGAGGTGCAGATCTGTTTGAAAAAGGACCTTGCAAAAGATCAAGGATATAACTTTGATGACTCTGGTGCACTTTACCCACACCCTGATATTTTTCATTTTTTCATATGCATATGAAAGTTGAACAATAAATGAAGATAACCTAAGAAGTAACTTGATGTCACCTAACAACAAATAGTGAGATCCAACTGACAGAAGAAAATAAGAAAAAACAAGCCACACTACAGAGTGGTGATGAAAAGTTTCTGCTCTAACAAGGCATTTATTACTTCTCTCTATAATTCACAGGCCAAAGCAAATCACATAGCAAATTCCACTCTCTAGCGATCAAAGACGTCTATTCTTCTGGATGAGAAAAAGTTGGTGAGCAAATGCATAAAAGAGTAGATATGTGTACAAAGTGCCACAACCTACCAGATTTGTAATATTGATCACAAACATTGACTTCACAAATATTCATAGCATTCTTAAAAGAGAATAAAAAATTCTGTATTGTGTTTTTTCCATCTCTTGATAATTTTATTCTTTCAGTATAGTCATACTTTTCTTTGTTATTCTGTCACTCAAACACTGAATTACAGTGTTAATCACTATTATCATAGGTATATAGAAGTAAGAAAGGGGGGGAAAGGATTAGTTAATATATTCAAATGTATTCATATCAGATAAAAGGGAAAATTTGCATAGTTACTGTAGTCCTCTTTTCTGCAACTGAATATATAGAATTTTTTTCATTTACTTCTTTTGTTATCCATATCATGCTTCTTTTTCACTCAGACAAAACCTAAGACAGATTTTCACCTATGTTATTAACAGTCTTATATCCACTGAGTTGCTTTTGATTTCCATTAACTTTTCCCTGTAAGTATTAAGAGATGCTCCAGAAAATTCCCTCAGTTGCAAATACATACTGACCTATGTAACTTAATATTGATCTTTTCTGCTCTTGAATTTCAGAAAAGATGTCCCATTCAGTATAACAGTCTAGCAGTCCTTTTTTACTTGTTGGTATACCGGAATGCAATGTGGCCATGTGGCAATCCCAGTTCCAGATGAAAAGGAATATATATATATATATATTTGTAGTTGCTACCTGGAGAAAGGAAGGTTATACAAGTGTCCAGGTCTTTCATTCATAGGGTGGCTATGAGTCGCCTATGACGCGACTGCATTTAAAAACAACAGCAGCATAGAGTGAGATCAGTTGACCTAGTGGACAGAAAGTGATATTACCAAGCCAAAGGTGGGTGACTCTAATCTGTGGTCCTCAAGACTGTTTATAATTGGTTTTGGTCAAACATTCTTCTAGGTTGTATAGCACTGGTCTGTCTACTTGCTGTACAGAAATAACTCATGGTTGCTGTGAAGCTGAACACTGGTGACATCAATGTGTCAAATTTGATAATGTTAACCCATACTGGACAGAGTTGGGTGGTTCTCCCTGATTAAAACAAGCTTGGAGGCAGGAGTGGCATTCACTTCTGAAATAGCTTGCCTCCAGAAACCCTATGAACCTGGAGAAAGGATAAAGGTTATACAAGTGTCCAGGTCTTTCATTCATAGGGTCTTTATGAGTCACCTATAACTCAACAGCACTTAATAACAACAACAGGTGCCATCTATTCAACAACTCATAGACTCAAATAAAAATAGACCTTGATTTTACCCTATTCTGCACCATTCTTATGATCTCCATCATACTCTAACCTACTGTTAAGACATTGTCAATCCACCTTGTTGAAGGTCATCTTCCCTTTAGCTAGCACTCAAACTTTACCAGCATCATATCTCTTTCAGGACTGATGTTTCCTGACAATATGGCCAAAGTATGCAATGCGTAGCTTGTGTTCCATTAAGGAGCATCATCTAAGAAAAACTTTCTCCAAGATAATTTTCTTTGTTTCTTTGATCAAAACTTTTAATAATAGTAGCCTGATACCATCCAGTTCCTACTTTCATGGCAAAGGAGGTAACTATTCGTATGTTGTTGCTGTTTTTGTTAAGTGCCATCAAGTCATAGACCACTCACAGTGACCCTATGAATGAAAGACCTAAACACTTGTGTAACTTTCATCATTTCTCCAAGTTCATAGAGTTTACAGAGGCTAGCTATTTTGGAAGTGGATGCCACTACTGCTTCCAAGCTTGATTTAGTAGGTGGGCTCCACCAAACACTGTCCACCATAGGTGACCATTATTAATTGTTCATATAGGTAATTAGCTATTCTTATCATTTCCCCTGCCCCCTCCTATTTCTGGTTCTCCTTCATTCTCTGTTGTTCCAGGAAAAGAGTAACCAACTCTTGTACTTTGGATTACTGCTTTTGCCAGACTTTGATAACTTTAAACTCAGCACTCAAATGCATTGTGGTTGAAGTGGTCCTGATTGATCATGATCCTCCACCGGCTCCTAAGGTTGTAAATTGCTTTGGGCTGTGAATGTCCACTGATCTCCTGAGGAGGCTACTGGAAGATTTGAACCACTGTCCAAATATAGCATACCATCTCTAAGGGAAGATTTTTCTCTTTCCTTTGTCACCAGGGGAAGATTTATTTTCAACTTCTACTTCTCAGTAATTTGTATGTGGCTAGAATATTTCTTCTCCCATCTCTACCTGCTTTTATGCTTACTTAGTTTCATCTGGGGAGCTCTGGTGTCCTAGTGGTGAGAAGCTGTGCTGCAACCCGGAAAGCACACAGTTTGAGGCCACCAGGTGCTCTACGGGAGAGGATGGGCAGTCTCCTCCCATGCAACTAACCCACTCTGAAAAGCGTGCCAAAGGTTCAGCTATGAGTCAGGTTTGGCTCTACAGTACACAACAACAGCTTCATTTATATTTTAAAAGATACTGATCAACAAGATACTATGACTATCTCAATAGTATAATAAAGAAAACTCAAATCTGAATGGAATATAAGCCCCAGATATAGGAATTAGTGTTTACAACATAATTCGAGATGATACATTTTGATCTATAACAATTATCTCATTGTATAAGTCTCTCATATCTCTGGTAAAATGTATTCCTAAGCATTTTATTTTCTTGGGTACTATGAGTAGCATCATATCCATAATTTCTCTGTTTTTTTAATTGTTAGTATATGGGGAATTTCGAGTCAGATGATCATTTGATATATTATTCTGGAGACGAAAAGGTGAGGAAAAATGGAGTTGCTTTCATAGTCAAAAAAGAAATTTCTAGGTCCATCTTGTAGTACAACATTGTGAGTGATAGGATTATATACATACGCTTACAAGGAAGTCCAGTGAACACTACTATCATCCAGATATATGCACCAACAACCAGAGCAAAAGAAGAAGAAATAGATGATTTCTACCAACTCTTACAGGCAGAGATGGATCGAACACGCAATCAAGATGCATTGATAATAAT
>NW_006399784.1:757419-767126 GCF_000299155.1 Elephantulus edwardii | reverse complement strand
GAGGGGAAGACCCTCTATGAGGTGGATTGATTCAGTGCCTGGGGTAATCGGGATGGGTGTGTCAGAGGCAATGAGATTGGCACAGGATAGAGCAGGGTTTAGGGTTGTTGTACATAGAGTCGCTATGAGTCGCAAACGACTCGACGGCACATAACAACAACAACAACAGTATATAAGAACTAAATTGATTTTTGTTTGTTGACCTTTTACCCAGTAACTGTGCTAAATTCCTTTATTGCCTGTAGACAGTTTCTTCTTATTGTCGTGGTTGTGTTTGTTATGTGTCATCGAGTCACAACTCATAGTGACTCTGTTCTATCCTGAGTCAACCTTATTGTCTCTGATACGCCTACTCCCTTTCCCCCAGTTACTGAATCACTCCATCTCATTGAGGGTCTTCTACTCCTGTACTGACCCTCCACCCTCCCAAGCATGATATCCCTCTCCAAAGACTGGTCCCTCCTTGCAACGTGTCCAAAGTATGTCAGATGAAGCTTCAAAATCCTTGCCTCCAAGGAGCAGCCTGGTTTCACCCTTTCTAGAATGAACTTGTTTGTTCTCCTAACTGTCCATGGTATATTCAATACTTTTCTCCAGCACTGCAGCTCAAAGGCATCAACTCTCCTTCTATAATCACTACTCATTGTCCAGCTTTCTGATGTGTAACAAATAATTGCAAAGACCCTGGCCAGAATCAGGGGCACTTTAGTCTCCAGACTGACATTGCTCTTCAGTACTTTGGCGAAGTCTCTGATAGTAGAATTTCTTGATGAAATCCATCTTTTAATTTATTTTTATGTGTAAGAGAATGTCATTTGTCAATAGAAAAAAACTATACTTCATTTCCAATCTGATTACCTGTTGGTTGTTTTTCCCTCACTTGTTTTATTGCTTTGCCTAGGACTTCTAATACTGTATTGAATGGAAGTTGTAACAGTAGTCACCTTTATCTTGTTTCTGATAAAAGTAACCTTACTTAATTTATATCCTTGGAATTCAATAAAGCACTAAGTCCACTAATTCCAAAATTACAGGTACAAGAAGCAAAATTTTGCTTCAGAATTATTAGAGAGGAATCATTCTCTCTTATAGCCTCTGGTTCATGGGCATATTTTAATGAATAGAAGAAGTAGATTGGTTTAAAGCATACACCTTTGAATTCTTACATAATGCATTACCTATAGAGTAAGTATTACTTAAAGAGTAACTTGTCCTTGAAAAGGCTTACTTAAATCTTAAAGATCTTTCTTTGTTATCTCAGGTATAAATGGTCTAAATGATGGATTAGCTAAAGACTAGCATGCAAGGAAAAGTCATTAATACAAATTTAATCCAAATATATGCTCCTACATCTAAAGCCAAAGAGGAAGAAACTGAGAATTTTTACCAAATCTTGAAGTCCAAAATTGACTGTACATATAAACAGGATGTGCTAGTGATACTTGGTGACTGGAATGCAAAAGTTGGAAACAGTGAAGAAGGAAAAGTAGTTGGAAAATATGGTTCAGTGATGGACATGAGGCAGGAAATAGAAAAATTTTGTTTTCTCAATGATTTATTCATTATAAATACCTTTTTTTAAAAAAAACACAAGTGATGACTATATACATGTATCTCACTCGATGGAATCAGATTGACTATATTTGTGGAATCAGATTGACTATATTTGTGGAATAAATCACTGGAGACACTCAATATCGACAGTCAAAACTAGGTCATGGCAGACTGTGGGTCAGACCATCAATTACTCATATGCAAGTTCAAATTGAGATCGAGGAAAATTAAAATAAGTCCTCCAGAACTGAGATATGATCCTGAATTTATCCCACCTGAATTTCAAGATAATGAATATGTTTGAGGCACTGAACACCAATGATTGACGACTAGGTAAGTTGTGGGATGATATCAAGGATATCATTTATGAAGAGAACAAACAGTGATTGCAAAGACAGAGGAGAAAAAAAACCCTGAAATAACTGTTAGAAGAGACTGAAAATTAGAGACTTGTACACCAATGTTCACAACAGCATTATTCACCATTGCAAGAATCAGCCCAGATATCCAACCACAAACAAATAGATTGAGAAGTTGTAATACATTCATACAATGAAATACTGTGTAGCATGCAGGAGCAATGATTTTGTAAATTACTACCTAAGTTGGGAGGGACTGGAGAGCATTATGCTGAATGAACTAACTCAGTCTCACAAAGACAAATACTGTATAAAACCATATTGTAGAATGAGTTTGAGGATACAAGGGGCAGGAGGGTGGAAGTAAAGAGCAGAGGGGTGAGGTTGGGTGCAGAGGGGGGTGGTGTGTTGAACTTAAAGTTGCACAAATCGATGGGCGAATGAAATGGAAAGGATCTTCTGTAAAAATTAATGTATCCAAAGTTTGTAAATAAATCCGTATAAAACAAAAAAGGAAAAATACATATACAAGTTAAAGTAAAACTAATATTTAATACTTTAAAAAAACAAAAAAAGAAAATTGCACTTTAGCATCGAGAAGCCAAAACAAATGGAAAACAATCCAAACTAATAGAGCTGAAGAGAAGATTTCAAATGGCAGTACAAGAAGATCAAGCAAAAGTATTATAACGGAATATGTAGAAAGATGGAATTGGAGAATAAAAAGGAATAAACGTCCTCTGAATTTATCAAGCTGAGAGAACTGGAAAACAAATTTAAACCTCAAGTTTCAATATTGAAAGATATTGTGGGCAATATATTGAATGATCCAGAAAGCATCAGAAAAATTTAAAGGAAATAGAGAGAATCACTGTATCAAAAAGAATTTATTGACAATTTCAGACAGTATCACATGAACAGGAGCCAATGGTAATGAAGGGGGAAGTGGATACTGCATTGAAGGCATCTGCAAAAAATAAGGCCTCAGAAATCAATAGCGTACCAAGTGACTTGCTTCAATTAACAAATGCAGCCTTGAAGGTACTCACTAGTCTATGCCAGGAAATTTAGAGGATAGCTGTCTAGCCAACAGATTGAAAGAGGTCCATATTGGTTCCAACTCACAAGAAAAGTGATCCAGCAGAAAATGAAAACTATGGAACAATGTCATTAATATCACATGCAAGCAAAATATCCCTGTCAATTATTTAAAAATGGCTAGAATAATACAGTGATAGGGACATGCCCAGAGTTCAAGCAGGAATTAGAAGAGGCCACGGCACCAGAAATATTATTATTGATGTCAGATGGATCCTGGCTGAAAGTAGAAAATACCAGAAGTATTGAGCTTTATTGACCATGAAAAGGCATTTGACTCTGTGGATCATAACAAGTTGTGGCTGACATTGGGAAGAATGGGAGTCTCATGGCTCTTAATTGTGTTTATTTGAAACCTACACCTGGTAAAGGAGATTGTTGTGTAAACAGAGCAGGGAAATGCTGCATGGTTTAAAATTAAGAAGGGAGTGTATCATGGTTGTATTATCTCTTCATACCTATTCAGTCTGTATGCTGAGCAAATTATTTAAGAAGTTGGAATTTATAAAGAGAAATACAACATCAGGATGAGAAGGAGACTCATTAATAAGCCACATTATGTAGATGACACAACCTTACTTACCGGAAATGAGGATGAATTGAAGTACTTGTTTCAGAAGATCAAGGAATGCAGTGTTCAATATGTATTGCATCTTAGTGTCAAGATAACAAAGATTTTACCACTGGACCAATAGGCAACATCATGGAGGTTGGAGAAGAGATTGAAACTGTCAACAATTTCATCTTACTTGGATCCACAATTAATACCTTTGGTGCTGGTTGTTGTTATGTGCCATTGAGTTGCCTGCAACTCATAGAGACCCTATGTACAACAGCCCCAAACCCTACTCTATCCTGTGCCAATCCAAATGTCTCCAATACACCTACCCCCATTATCTCAGTCACTGAATCAATCTATCTCATCAAGGGTCTTCCTCTCCTGTGCTGTTCCTCCACCCTCACAAGCATGATGTCCCTCTCCAAGGACCGGTGCCACTTTGTAATATGAACAAAGTATGTCAGACAAAGCTTCAAAATTCCTGCTTCCAAGGAGCAGCCTGGTCTCACTCTCTCTAGAATGGACCTGTTTGTTCTCTTAGCAGTCTATTCAATATTCTTCTCCAGCACCACAGCATAAAGACATCAATTCTCCTTCTACCCAGCTTTCTGACACTACTTTCTGCATAGCAAGTAACTGCAAAGACTATGGCCTGGATCAGGTTCACCTTAGTCTCCATACTGACATCATTGCTTTTCAGTACTTTGGAGAGGTCTCTGACTGCAGACTTTCTCAATGCAATTAGTCTTTTCATTTCATGGCTGCTGGTACCAAGAGTATTGACTGTGGAGCCAAGCAAACTAAAGTTGTTAACAATCTCAATCTCTTCACCATCTACTGTGATGCTGCCAATCGGCCAGTGGTGAGAATCTTTGTTTTCTTGATGTTGAGCTTCAATCCATATTGAAGGCTGCAGTCCTTGACCTATTGTTGTTGTTGTTAAGTGCTGTTGAGTTGTAGATGACTCATAGTGACCCTGAACATTTGTATAACTTTGATCATTTCTTCAAGTTAATAGAGTTTCTGGAGGCAGACTATTTTGGAAGTGGATGCCACTCCTGCTTCCAAGCCTGTTTTAATCAAAGAGCTCCACCAAACACTCTCCAGCATGGGTTACCATTATTGCATTTGATGCATCAGTCTCACAGTGTTTAGCATCACAGCGACCATGAGTTACCTCTGTACAACAATGCCCAGACTGGTGCTGTCCACTTAGGAGAATTTTTGATAAAAAATAGCTAAAACCAGGTCTAAGGGCTGCAGATTCAAATCACCCACCTTTGGTTTGGTAGCGTAACTTTCTACCTACTAGACCAACAGAGCTTCTCATTGTTGCTGTTAAGTTTCCCTTGTCATTACTTTATAAATTTTATTTCTACCCAATCCCAGGTTGTAGAGTTAAAGTATACCTTACCATGATTACATGGTTCTATCTCTCCTACCAAGTAGTATGAATAAGCGTATTTATTGCCAATGGGAGTAGCTATCTTATTTACTATCGTTAAGGGTCAGTAAGACTTATACTTTTATATGGAGTAAGGGAAGTGCAGAGTGAGTCATAAATCAGCCTCATTATTTTCTTATTCCACTGGTTACTCACAAGGAACTCCCCCCAAAAATCATAGTGTAAACGGAGAGGGAAATGTATAATTAGTGAAAATTAACTTGCTATCGGTTTTAAAATATACTCAAGCTCAAGGCTATACACCTAATTTTCACTTGTTAATGGAATACCTCAGTCCAACTTTAAGTCTTAAGTAGGAAGATGACATTTCATTTATAATGGGCAGTCCAGTTGACATAACTCACTGGAATGTCATGGTCAAAAGTTATATTTCTATCAAAGTTAGGGGTAAATTAGGAGCTCTTTTTAAAAGAACAGTTTGCTATAAAAGAGAGAATGAATTTTCTTCAAAATCTTGAGGACTTTGCTGTAATTAACTTTCCAGGATCTACCAGAAGTGCCCTTAAATAATTTTGTATTAAATACACAGTTTGAATCCCATTAAGTCTGCTTGATATATAATTGCAGTGTTAGATTTATCAAGGATCCTGAACCTGATTCAGTGACGTCTCTTTTTATCCTAAGCAGTGTTCAACCCCGATATTTTTAAAGTCACTTGGAAATTGGTTGGAGAAGTTCATCTAAATTTTGTAATTATCTATTCCAAAATTTAAAGGCAGACCTTATGTGAGGTTTTCATTTTTGGTCTCTTATAGTTTCAAGTGCAGTTTTTCTTGGTCTCGAAAGGTATAACACATACTCAAACTCAACTCAAGTCATTGCTGTCAAGTCAAAGACCCCTTATCACTGACCCGGAATTACATTTTCAGGCACTGTAATTTACACCAGAGGAGACTGTCTGTCTTTCTCCTTTGGAGCAGTTGGTGGATTCAAACGGAGTGTCTTTGCTTTGGCAGTACCACTCGTTACTCACAAACTAGAAGGTAAGAAACAGCACACATTAATTGGCCCTCAAAATTGCCAATCATTTTATTTTCTACCCTCTAGCATGAATGTGACTAAGTACTGTAGATAACCTATTTACTAGTTCTTGCTCAGCAAGAACTTACACTAAGTGTAAGATTGTGATAAATCAACATGATGTCTTATTAAATTGCAAGATAAAAAGTGATCAATACAGAATTGATTATGACATAAAGCTAGATTTTATTATGACATTTCAGATTATTAAAGACCTGAGATTACAGGGATAGAGGCTGGGCTATCTATATGGGGTAAATAAAAATGTTTCTGGTGGTGTTCATTGTCTGGTAAAGAGATTTAGGTCTAAAAAATAACTGAAACACCCTGTCATAGAATCAGTTCCATCTCACAGTAATCCTTCCTCCTATTTCTGAGGTTGTAAATGTAATGGAAACTGCCCAACTTTCTACCATGGAGCTTCTGGCAAATTTGAACTGCAAGAGATGTGCAGCCTTTGGTCTGGTAGCACATAGTGATGTGGACTATGCTCCCTAAAGAGACTAAAGCATTTACTAATTTAGCAATTGAATACCATTTGCCAAACTGGGCTGATTTGCAAAACAAAAGAAAGTAGATTTGCTATTGGTTTGAGGAGCACTGGTGGTATAATCTATAGGGCATTGTACTGTCAATCCAAAGGCCTAATTTTCCTGATGGTTCAAATCTAATTGGAAGAAATTCATATTTGTTCTCAATCCATGAATAGATGATTCAACAGAGTATGGAAATTATGTTGTTGTTCTTCTTCTTGTTGTTCTTGTTGTTATGTGCCATCGAGTCGCCTGTGACTCCTAGCTACCCGATGTACAACAGCCCTAAACTCTGCCCTATCCTGTGTCAATCTCAGCATCTCCTACACACCTTCCCCCATTACCCAGTCACTGAATCAATCCATTTCATCGAGGGTCTTCCTTTCCTGCACTGTCCCTCCACCCTCACATACATGATGTCTCTCTCCAAGGACTGATCCCTCCTTGCAACATGTCCAAAGTATGTCAGACGAAGCCTCAGAATCCTTGCCTCCAAGGATCAGCCTGGCTTCACCCTCTCCAGGAAAAACCTTTCGTTTTCTTAGCAGTCCATCGTATTATATTCAATACTCTTCTCTTACACCACAGCTCAAAGGCACCAATTCCCCTTCTATCATCCCTAGTTATTGTCCAGCTCTCTGATGCATAGCAAGTGATTTCAAAGACTATAGCATGTATCAGGCACACCTTAGTCTCCAGACTGACATCATTGCACTTCAGTACTTTAGAGAAGTCTCTAAACACAGACTTTCCCAGTGCATTAAGTCTTTTCATTTCCTGGCTGCTGGTGCCAAGAGTGTTGACTGTGAAGCCAAGCAAACTAAAACTGTGAACAATATCAATCTCTTCACCATCCTTTATGATGCTGCCAATTGGTCCAGTGATGAGAATCTTTATTTTCTTGATTATGAGCCTTAAACTATACTGAAGATTGCAGTCCCTGACTTTCCACAGCAAGTGCTTCAGGTCCTCCTCAGTTTCAGCAAGCAGGGTTGTGTCATTTGCATAAAGCAGATTGTTGATGATTCTTCCTCCAATTCTGATGCCACATTTCTCCTCAGAGAGCCCAGATTCCCAGATAATCTGTTCTGCATACAGGTTAAAAAGGTATGAAGACAGGATGCAGCCCTGGCATACACCCTTCCCAATTTTGAACCATGTAGTGTTTCCTTGCTCTGTTCTAACGACTGCCTCTTGGTCCAAATATAGGTTTTGCATTAGCACAATCAAGCGTTCTGGGATTCCCATTCTTCTCAAAGTTAGCCACAGTTGTTATGATCGACACTGTCAAATGCCTTTGCATAACCAATGAAACAAAGACAGATATTTTTCTGGTACTCCTTGCTTTCAGTCAATATCCATCTAACATTAGCTACAATATCCCTAGTACCATGACCCCTTCTAAACTCAGCCTGCACTTCTGGTAGTTCTCTGTTGATGTGCTGTTCCAGTTGTTTTTGGATAATCTTCAGCAGAATCTTGCTCGCATGTGATATTAATTATATTTTTCAATAATTTCCACACTCTGTGGGATCACCTTTCTTTGGAATGGGAACAAATATAGATAGAACAGTATTATAGTATCACACACAAGCAAAAACTTTTGAACTTTATTTTAAAAAAAAAAACAAAACCAAAAATCCAAACTGGAAAGGTACATTGACAGAGAACTTATGCAGAAGCTTTTCCTGAAATAAGAAATATCATTGCTAATGTCAGATGCCTTGTGGCTGAAAGCAAAGAATATCAGAAAGATGTTTGGTTTTATACTAAGTGCAACCAAGGTGTTCCTTAGAGGAAAAAAAGGTGAAACTTCATCTAACATAATTTTGTCATGCTGTTAGGAAGAGCCAGACCTTGGAAAAACATTTTATTCTTGGAAAAGTAGATCAGTGAAAAACAGGAATACCCTCAATGAAATGGCTAGGCACAATGGCTATGATAATTGATTCAAGTATATCTGAGATGATTCGGATGGCACATGAAAGGGGAAGGTACAGATCTGTTGCTCACAGGCTCTATAATGGTCATGGTTGACTTGATGGCACTTAACAAAAACAACAGAAAGGCCTTTGAGTGTGCTGATCATAATAAATTACAGATAGCATTGAAAAGAATAGGAACTCAATAACTGTATTTATTGAAGAAGAAGCAGTCCTTCTTCACAAAGAAGCAGCCCTTCAAATGGAATAAAAGGATACTGTACAGTTACAAATCAAGAAGAATATGCACCAAGCATTATTCTTTCTCCTTATCTATTGAACCTGCATGCTGAGCAAATTATCTGAAAATCTGAACTATATGAAAAAGAATGTGTCATCAGGATTGAAAGAGCTTTCATCAACAACTTGTGTTATGTGGATGACACAATCTTGCTAAAATTATGATAGTTGGTCAAGAGACTGAAATTACTAGCAACTTCAGTTAGCTTGACTTCGCAATCAACACTCTTGATATCAGCAGCTAAGAAGTCAAAAGACAAATTACATTAGGAAAGTCTGCTGGCAGGGACCACTTCAGGGTCTGAAAAGCAACAATGTCAGTCTGGTGACTAAGGTGCACCTGATCCAGGCTACAGTCTTTGCAATTACTTGTTATGTGTCAGAAAGCTAGACAATGACTAGGATGCTAGAGAATCAATTCCTTTGAGCTGTGGTGCTGGAGAAGAGTATTGAATATACCATGGACCATGGACTACCAGTAGAACAAACAGACTCATCCAAGAGAGGGTGAAACCAGGTTGCTTCTTGGAGGCAAGGATTCTGAAGCTCTGTCTGACATGTTTTGGACATGTCACAAGAAGGGATCTGTCCTTGGAGAGGGACATCATGCTTGGAAGGGGGGAGGGACAGTGCAAGAGAGAAAGATCCTCGATGAGATGGATTGAGTCAGTGACTGGGGTAATGAGAGAAGGTGTGTCAGAGGCAATAAGGTTGGCACAGGACAGGTTTCAGGGCTTGTCCATAGGGTAGCTATGAGTTGCAAGCAACTTGATGACACATAACAACAACAACTGTAGAAGACCAAAAACTATAGCTTTCAATATATATTACATCTTATTGTAAAGAAAACAAAATTCCTCACCACTGGGCCAATAGAAAACATCACAATAGATAGAG
>NW_006399784.1:747710-756878 GCF_000299155.1 Elephantulus edwardii | reverse complement strand
TTGTTGTGCACAGTCCAGTGAGAACCAAACCATAGCTAACCCTCCAAGGGATTTTCAGGGGCTATAAATCACAGGGGAGGTGAGTAACTCACTTTGGGCATGTTTTCAGAATGTGCTAGTCTTTGGAAAAAACATCAGGCTTTGAAAGGTGTAATGTCAATGTAAGAAAGGAAAACCTTCAACGAGATGGATTGTCACAGTGGCTTTTACAATGAGCTCAAGTATATCAAAGACGAGGGGAAAGATTAAGTTCCAACCAGCACACTGAGGACATTTGCATTTGATTGAATTTGTAGACTCACCTTGGGGTTTTGATTGAAGATACTTATATTTGAAAGAAAGATAAGCAGGAAGAGAGGAGGAGAGGAAGAGGGAGAGGGAGAGGAGAAAACAGGAGAACTGACTTCTTAAAACTGGGACAAGAAGACTGACTTCTTAAAACTGGGACAAGAAGTTTGGCTTTTGAGGCAGGGCAAAGTTGATATCCATCAGAGCCCACTTCAGGACTTGAAGTTAAAGGGAGCTAGCAAGTATGTTCACTGGTAGTGATCACTTGGATCCACTAGAGTGTAGTAAGTAGGAGACTTAAAACAATGAAGAGACAGGCTGAAATTGGATGTGTTCCTTCAGGACTGTCTACCTAGTATGCACAGATGTACAGATAAGTGTAAAAGGTTCTTGGCTTGAAGAGCAAAGAGTCATGAGGATTCATGGCTTATTGGATTGGTCTTATGTGGAGTCTAAGACTGAGTAAAGGTTCAATCAGTCTACAATACAAAGAGAAGTTTGTGAGTCCTGAGTTTGTGACTGATGTCCATTTTGGACCTAGCCACAGATGACTGGGGATAACTTGATCAGAACCCAACCAGATGATGAGAAACTGATTCATGCTGTGAGCTAATACTGATTCACGTAACCCGATGGCTTGCTTTTTGTTGGACTTTGCTTGTCAATACAGGTGCTCAAAGTTCTCAAACTGAATAGAAGATTCTTCAGGTTATTTCCTCACAGTACTGGTTCTTTAGGGATTGACAAATCAGAAATTGGTTATCTAAAATGGAATATTAATGTATGAGGCTGGAAGTACATGGTTTACATGCTTTCACAAATGCACTTATTAGTTAGACAATATTAAGGGGGGAAGCCCCTGCAATATACATAAATAAAATATAATAAAATGAAAGATTGTATAAAATACAATGTACATGCATGAAACACAATAGATAGGACAATTGCATGCAAACCAATAAAAATGTGTAGTAAAAACAGAAACATTCCCCTTACAAAAGAGTGAGATTTGCCTTTATTTAAAAAGTTATCAGATGTCATTTATAATCAAGCAGTAAATGTGTTCATGGACAAGAGACCCTAAAATTAACAACAATTTTATGTTTAATGATGTTACTCTGGAGACTAAAGTGTGCCTGACACAGGCCATGGTCTTTGTAATCACTTGCTATGTATCAGAGACCTGGACAATGACATGGGAGGATAGAAGGAGAATTGATGCCTTTGAGCTGTGGTGCTGGAGAAGAGTATTGAATGTACCATGGACTGCCAAAAAAATGAACAAGTTCAACCTGGAGAGGGTTAAAACAGGCTGCTCCTTGGAGGCAAGGATTCCGAGGCCTCATACAACATACTTTGAACATGTTACAAGGAGGGACCAGTCCTTGGAGAGGGACATCATGCTTAGGAGGGTGGAGGAACAGCGCAGGAAAGGAAGACCCTCTATGAGGTGGATTGATTCATTGACTGGGGTAATTGGGGTGGGTGTGTCGGAGACAGATTGGCACAGGACAGTGCAGGGTTTAGGGCTGGTCGCTATGAGTCACAAGCAACTTGATGGCAGATAACAGCAACAACAACATTTAATAAGGTTTCTCATAAGCACAATCAGATATTCTGGGATTCTTATTCTTCTCAGTCAGCCACAGCTTATTGTGAACCCCGTAGTCAAACGCTTTTGCATAGTCAATGAAGTACAGATAGACATTCCTCTGGTACTCTCTGCTCTCTGCCATGATCCATTTAACATTAGCTATAATATCCCTAGTCTCACGACCTCTTCTAAACCTGGCCCACACATCTGGCAGTTCTCTGTTGACATGTTGCTCCAGTTGTTTTTGGATAATTTTCAGCAGAATCTTGCTTGCATGTGATATTAATGATATTGTTCAATAATTTCTGCACTCTGTTGGGTCACCTTTCTTTGAAATGGGAACAAATATGGATCTCTTCCAGTCAGTTGGCCACCTGGCTGTCCTCCAGATTTCTTGGCACAACTTTGAGAGCACATCCAGGGCACCGTCTGTTTGTTGAAATATGTCAGTTGGTACGATGTCAACTCCTGGAAACTTTTTATTTGCCAATTCTTTCAAAGCAACTTGAACTTTCTCCTTTATTACCACAGACTCTTTTTCATACATTATTTCATGAAATTCTTCTGTGTTAGCCAATTCTTTCTGGTACAGTGATTCTGTATATTCCTTCCATCTTCTTTTAATGCTTCTTGGCTCATTTAACTCTCTACTCACAGCATCCTTAAGTATTGCCAGTAATGGCTTGAATTTGTTTTTCAACTCCTTCAGTTTAAGAAATGCTGAGTGGGTTCAGCCCTTTTGATTTTCTGACTCAGACTCTTTGCACATTTCATTACAGTATCTTGCCTTTTGTAATTTTTGTTCAGCTCTTAATTTCTTGATTTCTTCCTTTAGCTTCGGCTTCTCAGCACTCTAATGTAATATTCAGACTCTCATCTGACATCCATCTTGGTCTTTTCTTCCTCTTCAGCCTTTGTACTGATCTTCTGCATTCTTTATGGTCGATATTCTTAATATCCTCCCACAGTTTATTTGGTCTACGCTCATTGGTGCTCAAGGCCTCAAATCTGTTCCTGAGATGGTTTTTAAATTCGAGTGGATAGACTTAAGATCAAATTTTTGTTCCCGCGGATTTGGTTTCTTTTTCTTCAACCTCAGCTTGAACTTGCATATGAGTAGTTGGTGTGCTGTCCCACAATCAGCACCTGGCCTGGTTTTCACAGCTGATATTGAGCTTCTCCAACGATCCTTTTGAAAAATGTAATTGATTTGATTCCTATGCATACCATCAGGTGAAATCAATGTGTATGACCTGTGTTTGTTTTATATAAAAGGTATTTGTAATGAATAAATCATTGAATACGCAGCCTCATTTCTGTCATCAAGTCCATGTTTTCCAGCTATTGATCCTTCTTCCTTTCTCCCAACTTTTGCATTCCAGTCTCCCATTTTTGTCAATGCAGGTTTGTTCTGGATAGAGTGAAGCCAGGCTGCTCCTTGGAGTCAAGGATTCTGAAGCTTCATCTGACATACTTTGGACATGTTGCAAAGAGGGACCAGTTCTTAGAGAGGGACATCATGTTTGGGAGAGAGGAGGGATAGCGCAGGATAGGAAGACACTCAATGAGATGAATCGATTGAGTGATTGGAATAGTGGGAGTAGATGAGTCCAAGACAATGAGGTTGGCACAGGATAGAGCAGGGTTTAGGGCTTTTGAACATAGGATCACTATGGTCGCTATGAGTTGCAAGCAACTCGATGGCACATAACAACAGCACAACAATATTTAAAAAATTAGAAAATATAATAGCATTAATATTTGAAACAGAAAGTAACTTTTATTAGTAAGGTTTTATAATCATTAATATAATTTTTAAAAAAGGAAAATTTGCCTATCTCAAAGCTCCTACACCATAAGGAATTAATTAACTAGAAGGTTGTGATAGGAGCTTGCATAGAGGTTCAAATAGTATGATCTTAAATTTATTTTAAGATCTTAAAATAGTGTAATTTGATGGGAATTGTGCTGGTATCCTAAAGTTGATCAGTTCAAATCCAGCAGTAGTTCCGTGAGAAGGTCATCTATGAACCAGCTCCAAATAGCAGAGGTGAGAATAAATTTATTTACATAAACATGTGTTTCATAATATGTTTTACTTCACACTCTTAAATATGTAAATATTTCCTCATAATTGCAGTTAACTTGTTACTCCTAATCTGATATATTATTTCCTGAAGTTATCAAATGTATCCATTTCCAGAAATAGTATTTTAAGATGCCTACTGTCCACCGTCACACAATCTAAGAAACTAAATTGCAGAATGAATGTTAGTGTGCCAAGTAACTTTCATAAATATGACCTCTCAAGACTAATGAGAGGCTTTTTTGCCTTGGTGCTTCCATCCAAGCAAGATGGGTCATCAGCAGCTCTACTGGAGTCACCCGCGAAAATTCGGCCAGGGCTCCAGCTCCTGCCGCGTGTGCTCAAACCGCCACGGACTGATCCGGAAATATGGACTGAATATGTGCTGCCAGTGTTTCCGGCAGTACGCCAAGGATATCGGCTTCATCAAGTTGGACTAAGTGATCTTTCTTGGATTGCCTACCCGAGACCTCTACATGGCAAGAAACAAGATCTCCAGTTTGTACATAAAATAAAATTTCAGTTACAATAATGTGAAAAAAAAAAAGACTAATGAGAGAACTAAAAGTATATACACTTGAACATTAACACTTACATTAAACTAAATGGAGTTTCATGTAATAATACTTCTTAACTTATACAGTGCACTACTTTTAAAAATTCAAACTAAATAACATGTTCTTAACATTGACATTAGCAATTTACAAGAGATCCAGAACTACACAGATTTCTATTTTAAGATAGATTTAAAAGTATGTTAGAAGTGTGTACTGAACGAACCTCCTACATGCAGAATCTTTTATTTTTTTAACAGCATCTCAAAACAGAAATAATGCTTTTTATCCTTTACAACACAGAAATTTATAACAACTTTTTAGACACTAATAGGTTGGCATAGCCAATATGATCTTTTGATCAAAATGAAGGAAGAGCTTTATTTTGGTCTCAGCTGCTGGCTACTGAAAGATTTAGACAAATTTTTGAAGGTATAAGACCTTTATTGTCTCTGAACTTAGATACAATTAGTAAGGCATGCTGAGAAACTTGAGTGAAAGGAGTAAATAAGTGTTAGTTCTATTTCCTGTGTTAACACATGTACTAGTATAGTAAAATCTAAGTGCATTGATCAGAGAATTTGTGATCAGACATTGATGTCCTAGTTCTGGCTGCTCACCTAAACTTGACACAAAATGATCTCTCTGAGCATCAGTTTTTTAAGACATGAAATAGATTTTGAATACTCTGCTTTGACTACTTTAAAATTGCCACTGTTAGACAGAAAAAAACATACATTTTTCATAATTAAATCTTATTTAATGCTAGGAATGTTTCCTTGCCATTGAAATAACTACACATAAAGATATGTACAGAGATATACATACAGGACATTTTTGTTGGTTTATGCTTTTGATTTAGTTTTGAATCATGCAACTCCATTTCTTATAGAATATGCTATCCCACAGCTTTTTGGCTATAATCTTTATGGAGGTAGGACACTAGCCCTTTCCTTGCACTTTGCTGCTGGGTGCGTTTGAACTGCCAACCTTTCAGTTACCAGTAAAGCTATATATACATATGGTGGCCTTATTCACAGATTACAATAAAGTGAGAAATGGAGCTGTCAATCCAAAGGCAGGCAGTTCAAATTTCCCAGTGTCTCCATAGGATAAAAACAATTGTGCTCTCCTCCATTGCGATTTACAGCTTTGGAAACCCAGTGGAGGGTCATTTATGTGTTGCTGGTTCTGACTTGCAGATAATAAAGGTGTATTAAAATGCAGGTAATACAGTGATACGCCTGAGACTCGACGGCACTTAACAACAATAATATCAACATAGAGAGAGAGATCAGCTGGCCCAGTGGACAGAAAGCGATGCTGCCAAGCCAAAGGTCAGTGACTTAATCCGAGGCCCTCGGGCCTGTTCAGACATTTCTCTAGGTCGTATAGCCCTGGTGTACAAGTTGCCATACCGCGAGGCTGAACACTGTGACGATGATGTGTCAAATGAGTTAATGGCTGGTTACCCAATGGGGACAGAGAGTGGGGTGGAGCTCTCCGATTAAAACAAGCTTGGAAGGAGGAGCGGCATCCACTTCCATAATAGCTTGCCTCCGGAAACCCTATGAACCTGGAGAGAGGATGAAAGACACTCGAGCGTCGAGGACTCTCCTTCATAGGGTCGCTATGAGTCGCCTGCCACTCGACGCACTTAACAACAACAACAACATGCACTGTATATTTACTTCACTATTTCCAGAAATACTCACTATAGACATTTTATAAGCCAGATTCAATATAGTAACTCTATAGAGAATAAAGATACCCATTTCAAAGACTTCATCTAGATACAACAAAACATTTAAACAGATAAATAATAAAGATTAAAATAAATGTCCCAAAGCCTGTGACAGAAAAATGTATATATGTCAAGCACAAGAGAAAGAGTAAAATTCATCATTTGATAGGTCTATTCTGGACATAATCCAAGGCCTTGCTATACTGCACTTGTGAAAAGACTTGCAATAAGACTGCATTATCTCTACGGTAAACACACAAAATACGTTTTAGAAGTTGACACTAGAGTTTACCAGGATTCATAAGTAATGACTTGTCTGCTAGCCCTATTATTTCTTCATTGAACCTAGGAACTGTTTTCATCTTCATTAATTGTAGCATGTGTATGTTTGTTTGTATCTTTTCTCCAATTGGTTGTAAGTCTCAAAGCACTGATTCTCAAAATGCCTCCCTATTGATGTAATCACGTATAAATGAAAAGGCTGTCTTATATACTTTCTTAGCCCATAGTAGAATGTATAAGTGAATGGATGAATAAGAATTATGGCTGTGGAAATCCAATCATGTACCCAAAATAATTATTACAAAAATTCCCACTAGATATTTTTTGGCTTGATACTGACGAATCAAAACAAATCTCTGATAGCTTGGAAAATTTCCCCAAACCTGAAAGAAAACTTAGCCCATGTGCATGTGTATGTGCTTTGTTAATGGGATATGTTAATTTGAACATGACAGCATAGAAAGAATATAGGCTTTGAAATTAAATAGGCTCAGAATGGAGTCCAACTGATAACAAACCTTGGGTGAGAACTCTCTGAGTTTCAATTTCCTTTGGGATTTAATAAAACCAAAATTGAAAAAGAGAGACTTTTTTTCTTTGTCTTACAAGGTTTGGGCAAAACAGTGCAAAACTATTAAAATATTATACACTGTCATTTAAATAATTTAGCTTTCATTATTTTTTCTTTAAAATAAGCGTCTTGCACACTATTTTTCTCCAAGTGTTTTCTTTCAAACTTTACTATCAAAATAGATGAAGCAATAAATTAGATGTCAGTATTTGTATGACCCTATATGAATAATTTGTATGTATGGGGTTCTCATGGCCTATTGGCGAACACACAAAATACATGCACTACAATCCTGTAGGCACATAGTTCAAGGCCACCATCTACTCTTTGAAAAAAGGATGAGTAATCTCCTCCTGTGAAATTAATGACCCCTGAAAAACCTACTGGAGGGTCAACAATGGGTCGGTTTTCATTCTATAGTACACAACCACAACAGCACCAAATTGAGTCATTTATATGTTTAATCTTCACATTATAAAATTTCTATAACTTCATATTAGAAACTATAGTTATGCAATGAAAAACAAAGGAGATAACGTTTTGTTTTTTTTTTTTTTTGCCAGAGATATAAAATAAATATGGAACTTTGGAGACCTCTGGTAAAATCTGGTAAGGAGTTGCAATGCAAACATAAAGACATGTAGTTCAAAGCCATGAGTTGTTTAAAGGCAGAAAGATGAGAAATTTTCCTTTGCTCTAAGGTAGAAAGATGAGGAATCTCTGCTTGAGTGATTTATAGCCTCTAAAATCCACTGGAGTTTCAGCTATGAGTTGGTTATAACCAGACAACAATGAGTTTGAGGATTTTTACTTTTTTTTAACCTCATAAATATCATGTAGGGCATACTCCTGAATAGATTTACCCTTAATCAGGTGAAGTTGAGAATATCTTTACAATTGTGCTTATAACCTTGCCTTATTAATATTATGAAGGTTAGAATTTATAACAAATAGAACATTAGACTGAGAATCATTAGTATGTTGACATATATGTATTAGCAATTATAAAGATAAAGAGTACATTCAAATAAATATTTCTTGGTAATTATCTTGAAAATTACATAAAATAATCTGGTAGTGCTTACTTCGGCAGCATATATACTAAAATTGGAATAATACAGAGAAGATTAACATGGTTCCTGCGCAAGTACAACAAGCAAATTCATGAACATTTCCATGTTATTTAAAGACACAATAAATCAAGAAGACATAACCTTGGTCAACATTTATGTACCAAATGATAGGTCTGCAAAATACATGAAACAAAGGTTAACAGAATTGAAGAAATAAACAGCAACATAATAGTCATAGGAAACTTCAATACACCACTATCACCAAAGGATAGGTCAACTAAAAAGAAACTCGACAAAGATGCTGGAAATTTCAACTATACAATCAGCCAACTTGATCTTGTGGATATATTCAGAGTACTGTACCCAAGTAAAACTCAATACACTTTCTTCTCAAGTGCACATGGTACATTCTCCAAAACTGGTCATATATTAAGACACAAAACAAGCCTCAACAAATTAAAAACATTGAAATAATACAAATTATCTTCTCAGACCACAATGCCATAAAACTAGTAATTAATCACAGGAGTGTAAATCTTACAAAATCACCCATGTGGAAACAGAGTAACTCTCTTCTAGAACATGGTTAAGTTATAAAGAACATAAAGAATACTTTTAAAAAATAAGTTCCTTGAAATAAATGTTGGTTTTGTTGTTGTTGTTAGGTGTTGTCCAGTCATAGACAACTCATAGCGACCCTATGAATGAAAGGCCTGAGTACTATAAAGGAAATAAAGAATATTAAGAAAATAAGTTCCTTGAAATAAATATAAATGAAAATACAACATACCAAAACCTCTGGGATACAGCTAAGTCAGTCCTCAAGGGGCAGTTCATAGCAATAGGCACACACATAAAAAAAGAAAGAAAAATTAATGATCTAACTCAACACCTTCATCAAATAGAAGAACAACAATCTAAACCTACAGCCTCTAGAAGAAAATAAATTATAAGGACAAGAGCTGAAATCAATAAG
>NW_006399784.1:739126-741145 GCF_000299155.1 Elephantulus edwardii | reverse complement strand
AAAAAATAAATAAAAAAGAAATTAGACTATTAATACTGTAGTCTATTAAGTTAGTAAGAAGGGGAGGTCTGGTGGCATAGTCCATTTGAGTTGTGTTGTTAAACAAGCGATAGTACCTTCCAAGCAGTTCAAGTCCATCAGTGGTTATAAGGGAAAACATAGGCAATCTCCTTTCATGTGATTTGCTGTTGCTATTGCTAGGTGTCATTGACTTGAGTAAAGTTGTAGTGACTTTATGAACAATAGGTCTGAACCTTGTGCGATCCTTGTCATCTCTGACATATTAGACCCCATTGCTGTAGTCACTGTGTTAATTCCTCTGGTTGGCAGTCTATCTTTGTCCACTCTCCATATATCCAAGGATGATGTCTTTTCCCAAGAATTAGCCTCTACTAACTATATGTTAAAAGTATTTGAGACAAAGCTTTATTGTCTTTGCCTACAAGGAGCACTGGCACTCTGGATGTACTTTCTCCAAGACATATCTGTTTTTTCTTTTAGCAGTCCATGGGATATTTAGTATCCCACAGCTTAAAAGAATCAAGTTTCCTTCTATAATCCTTATTTCTAACTTTCAGATGCAGAGCAAGTGATCGGAAAGATTACAGGCTGAATCAGGCATACCTTAGTCTTCAAATTGATATCATTCATTGCACCTCAATAATTTGAAGAAATCCATGATTGCAGACTTCCAATGCAGTATGTCTGTTGCTCTCCTGAGGGTATCAATGTATTGGTTGTGGATTCAAGTAAGATGAAGTCTTTGACACTTGCATTGTTTTCTCTAGTTATCTCATTGACATGTTTCAAATAGTAGATGCAGCCCTCAATGTGCTTTCTAGTCTGTGCCAGAAAATGGAAGGACTGATACCTGATAACTTGACTGTAAGAAACCCATATTTTTTCCCTTTCCCAAGAAAAGTGATCCAACAGAATGTGTTAATTATTAAATAGTATTACTAACATCACATGCAAGTAAAATGAACAGTACATTGACAGTGACAGAAGCTCCAGCTTGGTTTCAAAGATGCCATGGCACCAGGAATATCATTGTTGATGTCATTCACGTGGATCCTGTCAGAAAACAGACAATACCAGAAGAATGCCTATTGGTGTTTATAGATTATGCAAATGCATGTGACTGTGCAGATCATAACAATTTAGGAATAAAATTGAGAAGAATGGGAATCCCAGAACACTTAATTATGTTCATGTGAAACCTATACCTAGATCAAGAGCTATTGTCCAAAAAGAGGAAGGGAACATTATATGGTTTAAAATCAGAAAAGGAGTGCATCAGAATTATATACTGTCTCTACAGCTATACAATCTAGATGCTAAGCAAACTACTCAAGAAGTTGGATTCTATGAAGAACAACTTAGCACCAGGATCAGAGGAAGACTCCCCAACAACCTGGGTTATGCAGATGGCATAACCTTGCTTGCTGAAAGTGTTTAGAACTTGAAGTGCTTGCTGCAGAAGATCAAACACTACAGCCTTCAATATGAATTACATCCCAAAATAAAGAAAAAAGAAACATTCACCACCCAGCCAATAGGCAATATAATGATAGCTAGAGAGGAGATAGACAATGCCAATTATTTAATCTTGCTTGGATCCACAATGAAGACCATTGACACCCAAAACCAGGAAATGAAAAGACATGTTGCATTGAGAAATTCTGCTGTCAGAACCTCCCTAACATGCTGAAGAGGTATGATGTCAGTGTGAACACTTTATTCAAACTATTATAATTTCAATTACTTGTAACGTATCTGAAAATTGGACAATGAATAAGGATTACAGAAAAATGCAAAAGAGACCATCTGGAATGCTGGGTTGTATGAGGAGGAATGTGGCATCAGCATTGGAGGAAAAATTATCACCAACCTGCAATATGCAGATGACATAATCCTTGTTTCAGCTTGCTGAAATTGAGGAGGACCTGAAGTGCTTGCTGAAGAAGGTCAAGGACTGCAGCGTTCTTGGAAAGTCTGTAACCAGGGTGTCCTTTTTTT
>NW_006399784.1:735561-736578 GCF_000299155.1 Elephantulus edwardii | reverse complement strand
CAAGATCAATATTCAACAATCAGTGGGACTCCTCTACAGTAAAAAGAACTCAGAGAAGGAAACCAAGAAAGCAATACTATTTATAATAGCTACCCACAAATTGAAATACTTGGAAAAGTGTGTCCTGTTCCTGGATAGGAAGAGTCAATATAGTAAACATGGTAATACTACCAGAAGCAATCTATATGTTCAACACAATCCCAGTACAGATAACCAAAGTTATTTTTCAAGGACATTGAAAGAGAAATTGTTAAGCTTATTTGTAGAAGCAAGAGACCCCAAATAAGCAATACACTTCTGAAACAAAAATGAAGTGGGAGGCATAGCATTCCCTGACCTAAAAAATACAGAAGTAGTAGACAAACAGCATGGCACGGGTACAATGACAGGCACAAAGACCAATGGAACAGGATCAAGAACCCAGAAATAGATCCAGCTAGCTACAGCCAACTGATACTTGACAAGGAAATCAAACCTGTCAAATGGGGAAATGACAGCCTCTTCAACAAATGGTACAAGCAAAACTGGATGGCTACTTGCGGAAAGCTGAAGCAAGACCCATATCTCACACCATACACAAAAATCAACTCAAAGTGGATCAGAGACCTGGAAGTAAAGCTCAAAAGCATAAAGTTCATAAGGGACAAACTGGGATCAACTTCGGAAGGCCTATTCTTTGGTAAAAAGAGACTACTAAATACAGACACAAATGCACAATCTGAAGAGGATAAAATTGATGAATGGAACCTTCCAAAGATCAAAGCCCTATGTGCATCAAAAACTTTTTCCAACGGGATGAAAAGAACACCTACTTAGACTGGGAACAAACATTTGGCAATACAATCTTAGACAAAATTCTCATAACAAAAGTTTATGGAATACTCCTTAGCCTCCACAAGAAAAAGATTGATAACTCAATTACAAAATGGTCAAAAGACATGGAAAGAATTTTGACAGAGGAAGATATTTGAATGGCCAACAGACACATGAACAAATGTTCCAAATCACTGGAAATAA
>NW_006399784.1:711148-728571 GCF_000299155.1 Elephantulus edwardii | reverse complement strand
TAAAATTTAAAAAAAATAAAAAAATCTCTATAAACTTTCATTAAAATCTCAATTAAAAAAAGAAAGGTAGAGGGTATGAGAAGAAAGGGAAGATTCTCAGTGAAATGGTTTGAAAGTATATGTAAGAAATCTTTAGGGTAGCACAGGATAGGACAAGATTCAGATTATTTATTCATGGGGTCCCCCTGAGTTGTAGTTGTGTGGATGGCACTTAAAACAATAATGGTATAGTGTATTTCATGTTGGACAGCTAACCTAAAGGATCAACTAATTCAAGGGCAGTAAAGAGTGAATGTGAGTGAGTGAGTGAGTGTGTGTGTGTGTGTGTGTGTGTGTGTGTGTGTGAATCTTTATTAACTTAAGAAAAATATCTGGCAATATAGTGAAGTATCTACTGTTATTGTTGTTAAGTACCGTTGAGTCATAGACAATGACGACTCATAGCAACCCTATGAACGTAAGACCTGAATACTTGTATAAGTTTCATTGTTTCTCCACATTCATAGAGCTTCAGGAGGCAAGCCATTTTGGAAGTGGATGCCATTCTTGCTTCCAAGCTTGTTTTAATCGGTAAGCTCCACCAAACGCTGTCCACCATGAGTAACCTTTATCACATTTGAGACATCAGTGTCACAGTGTTTAGCATTGCAGCAACCACGAGTTACCTCTGTACAGCAAATAGACAAAGTAGTGCTATACTAATCAGAAGAATGTTTGACCAAAAACAATTAAAACCAGGCCTGCAGGTCGGAGATTAAAATCATCCACCTTTGGCTTGGTAGAATCACTTTCTATCCACTAGGGAAACAGAGCACTCTACTAAGAAAAGTAAATGGTGAGAAGTTGCAGTGCCATCCCAAAGGCATGAGGCCCAAATTCATCAGCTACTCCACAGGAGAAAGATGGAAATTTCCTCTACGCAAAATAGTGCCTCTAAAAGCCTGTTGGAAGGTCAGCTATGAATCAGTTCTGACTGGATGATACATAACAATAACAAAGGCAAAAGGAAGTATTGTCAAAAATCCATTTGAAAGGTGGTGGGCAGAGAAACTAGAGTTCTGAAAGGGAAACAATTAGAATAGCATTAAATGTGACTGTTACTAATTCGTTTGTGCTGAAATTATCAAATAGCAACCTAACTTGTCATGTAAATTTTCACCAAAGCCTGAACCATTTTTTTTTAAAATCCAGGTGAAAAATGAAGGCCTGATCCAGAGTGAACAGAGAAAAGAGAAACTGAAAGATTCAACGCAGATTCAGTACTAAGCTCTGCATCTACGCTGAAAGTAACTTGAAAATGAAGAAATAAGTCTCAGAATTAGGTGTTTGCCCAGACTTTATTTACTAGCTGACATTTCTTAGAACCTCTTTATTGAAACTAATTTTCAGACAGAACTCTAGCCTTGGATGTATCTGTATTATTGTGACAATGCCCTCTTCTTTGTAAGACTGCACTCTGAATCGTTGGACTAGATCATCTATAACAGGAAGGCTGCTAATGAAGAAATCAAAGTACAGTTGCCAAATTTGAATCCAATACAAGATCAATTCCAGCCACAAAAATCTATCTCTATCAGATAACAGAGGTTAAATTTTGATTGATTTGTATATTCACAGTCAAAATGAAATGAACGAACTAGTAAATATTTAGGTTTTTTAGGAATATAAAGATACCTCCTTCTCATGAATGCCGATATGAAATTCATTTAAAGAAACTTAGAAAGCTTTGGGCCATTTAATCTAGCATCCATACACGAACCCTACAACTTCTAATTTAATCACTGACGAATGGATGTCAAATTTTCATTCCGATGAAAACAATCTATATTTGTCTGCCTAATGTAGGAGTTTGTTTCTAACAAATTAACCCAGAGTGAAAATTCTGACCATGCTTTAACGTTCTATCATGTAGAACCATTTGGGAAGAGGAGAAGGAAGGAGGAGAGACATATTTTATCTATCTATCTATCTATCTATCTATCTATCTATCTATCTATCTATATCTGTATATATCTATATCTATATCTATATCTATATCTATATCTATATCTATATCTATATCTATATCTAATCTATATATAATTGATCATTTTTCCCCATTTCTTGCTTACACTGGCTACTATAAATACCATCCCCATATTGACATCAAGGTGAGAGATAAGAAAGTGTCTTTGCTTACTAAAAATGGTTAATACTAAGATAATGGAAAGGTTGGGGGTTAGGATCCACCTAAATGCCTCACAGAAGAAAGGCCTGGTGATTTATTCCCAAATATAAACCATTCAGAACTCTATGGAGTACTGGTCTATTCTGATATATATGGTGTCACCATGTGTCAGAGTTGACATAGACAAGAAGAAAGAGGAGTCAGGGAAATTCTTTCCTTGGCAGGTGTTACAGTTAAAATTTGTGTCCCCTCAAAGGATATTTATTAATTCCTAACATCTGGTGGCTTAGTAGTAAGAAGCAATCTCCGAAACACATGGTTAGAATCCACCAGTCCCTCCACGGAAAAAGCATGGGCAATCTTCCCCAGTTCAATTAAATTGCTTTTGAAAACCCGCCAGAGGGTCAGCTATGGGTCACTTCCAGGTTGATGATACATGAAAACAATAACCTTATGGTAGATTGTGAGGATGGTACAGGATAGGGCAAGGTTCAGATGTGCTGCTTTTATAGTTTCTGTGAACTGTAGTTGACTGGATGGTGCTTAAAAACAACAACAATACTGTGGTAAAATACATAAAGTTGGAAACGGTAGAGGGTCAGAAAAAAGAAGACAAGACACTTAGTGGAATGGATTAATACCCAGTTACTTTAACAATGAGCTCCAACATATGAGGGTGGAGTAAGAGAGTCAGCTATGAGTCAGTTCTGTTTACACTAGAAATGAGTTTAATTTGTCTATTTCTCCTTTAGAAGACAGACATTTTTGCTGTTGCAAGTTGTTGAGTGGGAAAGGTAGTAAATCTCATGGGTGTATTCCATACAGGTATTCAAACAACTTGTCTTCTTGACTGCAAAGCAGCTTCTTACCAGAGCTCCTTGAAAATGAGTTTTAGATGTCTTATTTTTTCCAAGATATTTTTATCTGTTTCTTATGTATGTAAGTTGTACAATAAATAAAGAAAATCATGAAAAATAGGTGTTTTGCAATAATTTTGTTGGCCAAAAGTACTGAAAATTCCACGGACTGGCAAAAAGTAATCAAGTATGTCTTTGGAGGAAAAGCAACTCGGGTGCTTCTGAAAGTCAAAGATGGTGAAACTTTGTCTCAGATACTTTGGGCATGTTGTCAGGAGAAGGCTGTCCTTAGAAAAACACACCATGCTGAGAAAGTCAAAGGGTCAGGGAAATAGAGGACGAATCTAAACTAGATGGCCTGACAGTGGCTGCAACAGCAGACTAGCATGGCAGAGATTGTGAAAATGGTGCAAGCTACAAGATTCCAATCTATTGTTCGTAGTTAAAAATGATTTGCATTGTGTGTGGCATCCAATTGAGAATTTTTATCTGTGGAATCATAGTAGCACAGCCGAAACTTTCGATTTCCACACATAAGATAAATTAGTTGTTTTGGTGAAGAATATATTCATAGGAATTTCAGTAACAGATAAAAGTAAAGATTCTCTAATAACATGAACTGCCTAACTCCAAAGTTTACATGTATTTTATAATTAAGTGAATGCACATTTAAAAGTATCCATATTTGCTTTTTATTCAGATTTAAGAAAGATGTATCTATTCCTCTCAGATCCCTCTTCTTCCAAACCAAATAAAATCAATATGCAGATGCTAGATTTGCAGACTCTCTTAGGATGACAAATCAATAGAGAACTCTATTGAAAAATGTTTGCCTGGAGGAGCAGAGTATAAAATTTTTCCTTAATCTCTGTAAGGCATTGCTCCCAGGACCAAGCTCTTCTAGCACGATGTTAATAGTACTGAATTTTCGTACTGCTTTTTCATGTCAAAGGCACTCTTCAAATATGTACTTAATTAAGCCTCTCCTTTAGCAGAGGTGGCCCCTTTCTCATCCCCTAGCCTCACTTTCTCAGCTCCTGTGTGGAAAGCTCTCTTTGAAGTCATGCAGGAGAGCTGTGCGGGGATGAAGGAGATGAGAACACAGCCAAGGGCGCTTGTAATGAACTTTTGATGGAAAAGAAGTTTAGATTAATTCAGCTATTCTGGTTACCCTCTATTTAGAATTCTTCTAAGAGGAAATGCTAAATTACAGAAAGATAATGAGTCAGATTTTATGTTAGTTCTTAAGTCCTGCCCTCTAAATGCATTTGTGAACATCCTGTGGATTCCTGAGGATTTGGAACCCTGCAAATTTCCAGTTTTATAGGACTTATTTATTTTGCATTATGCCTAGGCTCTTTGTGTTTATCTCTTATGATTGCCTTGAAGTTCACAGCTGGAACTTGACTTATTAAAAGGTATCTATTTGTGTGAGTACTTCTCTTTGGATTGATTCTTAAAAGGAAGTCCAAGATCATTTGTAACTATGCATATTTCTCATAACTACACTTTTGGAAATAGATGTTGATCATCTGAGAATGTGTTTTCTAACTGCTACAATACAGAAGCAATTTCAGTGGTAGAATGAGAATCTGATGTTACTATACAGTGGCTGCCAAATAAGTCATTTTAATTTTTTATCTCTGGTTATCTCAGTTATTTCCCAGAAAATTATTTTCTTAGATTGCTTATTTAAAGCTTTACAAAAATATGCACCAAATATATGGAACATAAATAACTTAATGATCATAAGTTTCATAATTATAGTAACTTTCTCTTCATTGTATTCTTGTTCAGGCATGCTGAATCTTTTTAAGAACATTAAATTTCATAGATTGGCTCATGTTGTGTTATTGCAAATACCATTTTTTTTTCATTGCAGACAGGATATAGCAGTAAAGCGAAGAGCCATATTGCATACTTGATTTCCAATTTACCTGAACTTATTAAAAGAACTGTTGAGAGTCATTTTTTTAATATCTTTAAATTGTTTTCCAGTTCACAGATACTCTACTCAGCAGTGAAATTGTCCTTACTAGTTTCTACAAGATGCTGATTATATTTCTTCTGATATTTTAATAGGTTTACTCCCAGAAATGCTAAGGTACAGAATTTTGTATATTTCTATTGAAACACATTCATGTATTTCTAGTATTTGTTTTAACAATTCCTATGCCTTGTTAAAGGAGAATTTCAGATTTTCTTTTTCAGTAAGGTACTAGCTATGTTATTTAATGAATATATTTATATGTCAGTTTGATACCAGTCATCAGGAGATCAGGAGACATACTGCACTGGGAAAGTCTGTAGTCAGACACCTCTCCAAATTACTGAGGAGCAAGGTGTTAGTTTGAGGACTAAGGTGTGCCTGATTCAGGCCACAGTCTTTTCAACCACTTGCTATTCTGCTGAAAGGTGGGCAATAAATAAGAATAAGGGAAGAAAATTGATATCTTTGAGTTATGGTATTGGAGGAGAGTACGGACTATCCCATGGACTGCCAAAATAACAAACAGATATGTCTTGGAGAAGATGAAGCCAGAGTGCTTCTTGGAGGCAAAGATGGCAAACTTTGTTTCTTTGTGCATGTTTCTAGGAGAAGCTATTCCTTAGAAAAGGACATCATGCTTTGAAAAAGTGGAGGTACGGCAAAGAAGACTCTCACCCGGGTGAATTAACACAGTGACCGCAGCAGTGGTCTGCTTTATGGATTACTGAATATCCAAGTGACAAAAAAATACGTGACACAATGATTAAACTCATTGACGTCATAAGAAATTTCAGTGGTGTAAAGATCATAGGAAACCAAGTCTGTAGCACTGTCTTTTTTTAGTATGGTTGCTGAGGGTTAATCGGATCTCTGATGGCATAATCTGTATAGGGTTGCATTTCTATTCTAAAGGCCATCCCTTCTCCAGAGACTTGGATCCACTAGCTCCCATGCAACTTACAGCCTTGAAAAGCTACTGGAGGATCAGTTATATATTGCTTCTGACTTGAAGGCAATGGGAGAGATAAGTGGAAATCAGCTCTATGTAAAATTAGAGCTTTCAGTAGCCTACAAGATATATTTATACACAGGACGTGATCACCATTAAATATGCTAATATTTACACTTCAACTTAATGTGAAATTAGATCCAGTGGTCACTATGAACTAGAATACTGTTTATATGTTATTGTTTGGTGCCACTAGATTGCCTATGACTCATAGTGACAGTGACACCATGAACAATAGATTTGAACCTCACCCTATAGTATGCCATCTTCACCATCTGTGATATACTTGAACCCTCTGTTACAGTCACTATCTTGTTGAGGGTATTCCTCTCTTTCTTTGATCCCCTGCCTTTCCCAACATGTTGTATTTTTCCAAGGACTGGTGTCTTCTGACAGCATGTCCAAAGGATGTGAACAAAAATAATAAGCCAACCAAATTCATTACTGTAGGTAAAGTCAATGCTAACTCATAGCGATTCTAAGTGGAATAAAATTATACCGTAGAGTTTTCTTGCTTGTAATCTTTATGGAAGATTACAGTCAAGACCTTTCTTTTCAAGCACTCCTGGCCGGGTTCTGACAGTCAACCTTTAGGTTAGCAAAGAAGTGCAGCCATTTATACCACCCAGGACCTGCTAAAATTAGCATGTCACCTTTAATATGGCATATCCATCAGAAGATTAAATGACTATGCTAATTATCATTTTGAAAGGAAAAGGACTAGCTGAAGTAACGAGCTATATTCATTTTGTACAAGTGTGAATTAAAACCGTTACTAGACCAAACTGCATTAGTTAGGGTAAAGCTTCTGTGATAAAGATACTCCAAAATTTCCTCTCTCTCATTGTTTTTCAGATAATACTGATTCATAACTGACAGTTCAGCAGGTTTCTAAAACAGTAAATCACTTGGGGGTGGATTGTCTGTCTTTCTCCCAAACAGCAGCTGGTAGTTTTAAACTGCCAGAAAGGCATAACTTTTGGGTTAGCAGGGAAACTCCCTGTGGACTGTGCCACCAAAGATCCTTATGCCAAAATTAGAGGCTTAACTGCAAATTTAATTCATTCCTGTAACATGTTCAAGTAAGCAGCTCAGGAAAGAGGGAAACATTGTCCTACTAAGTCATTCAGAGGCTCAGTTCCTTATATGGTGATGCTCAAAACTAAAAAAGAATTTCAAGGTTAACTGTGGTAGCATAGTCTGCAGGGAGTTGTGTTGCTTATTTCTCTATCTGCCACTGCGAGGCCTCAGAAATGGTGATGTCAGAGTTCATGAGGATGGGAAAGAGAAAAAATTCACATGCCCAATATATGTCAGGATAATATGACACTTCCACTTCCAGTCACAATTCCATTAGTGGAAAGGTAGTCGAAGGATTACATGCAGCTACAAGCAAGGCTGAGAAATACAGTCTCTAGATAGGCAGTTAGATGTCCAGAAAAATATCTACTGTGGAAGAAAGTGAGAAAAGGTGTGTGTGTGTGTGTGTGTGTGTGTGTGTGTGTGTACAAATAACTATTTCTATCACTGAGTAAAGGAAAAACATGTGGATGGGATCCTTCAGTGGAGTTTGCACGGGTAGTGGGGTGAGATCAAACAAAAAAGAAAAAAATGTAAAGAATAAGATTTCAAAAGCACAATGTGCTGCTGATACTAATTTCATATTTAGCTTATATTAATATTAAATTAATAATGTAATGATCGAAAACTACCAAAAAATTTTATGTAATAACTTCAGAGAATCAAATTGAAAACCCCTGTCATAAAGTCATGTACAAAAGCATTTTTGTTTGTTCTGTTTAAAGGAAGTGCAAGGCAAGGCATACAAGAGCAAAATGTCAACTCCCGTCTGTGAAGTGGGCTCCTTAATAAATAAAATACAATGTCATGAACCATCATATTTTAAGTCTATTTCTAAGTATAACTTTCTCTGACACTACAAATTCCATGGCCCTGCAAAAAAGGTAGCTGCTGGCATCTTCTGATTTTTGTGTGCACCTGCCTATTGTCATTAAATTTTAAATAAATCATTTATTTAACTTAATTTTTGTTTGGTCAATTTAAACTTTATAACATAGTGTGAAATCATTAATGCACAACTGCCTAGTAAATTCTAGCTCATTGAGATTGTGAATGTTTATTGAATATTGCCCATCTTTTATTTGAGATAAAAATATCTGGTGACAAAGTGCTGAATTTTCAGTTAACAGCCCAAATACTTAACATAGTACATTAATAGAAAAGCAGTGATGTATACTGAAGCAGGTCAAAGACTTCAATATGGATTGAAGCAAACAATAAGAAAACAAAGATTCTTACCACTGAGCTAATTGTGAGCACCAGGATAGATGGCGAAAAGATTGAGATTATTAACAATTTCAATTCGTTCGGTTTCCCAATCAACACTTTTGGCACCAGTAGTCAAGAAATCAAAAGATCAATTGCATTAGGAAAATCTGGAAAACTCTCTGGAGTGCTGAAGAGCAGCTGTCAGCCTAAGGACTAAGATGTACCTCATCCAGGCCATGGCTTTCTCAAATACTTGCTATGCAGAAGAGGGCTAGACAATGATCAAGGATGACAGAAGAAGAATCAATGACTTTGAGTTGTGATGCTGGAGAAAAGGATTGAACATACTACGGACTGACAAGATAACAAACAAATCTCTCCCAGAGATGAACAAACCAAGTTACTTCTCAGTGGCAAGAATTTGGAAACTACATCCACATACTTTGAGCATGTTGGCAGGAGAGACCAGTCCTTAGAGAAGGACGTCCATCATGCTTGGAAGAGTGGAGGAATAGTAAAAGGAAAGGAAAGACCCTGGATGAGATAGATTGGCACAGTAACTGGCTTAATAAGGATTGGTATATGGGAGACAGTGAGACTGGCCAAGATATTGCAGGGTTCAGAGCTATTGTGTATATGGTGGCTATTAGTTGTAGGTGATATGATGGCATATAACGACAGCAACATATTCCACAAATATATATTATGCTTGAACCCACAAGCACTGGATGCAGAACAAAAGAATTAATATCACCAACCATGCCTTTGTTGTTGTTGTTGTTGTTGTTGTTGTTAAGTGCCATCAAGTCATAGCGACCCTATGAAGGAGAGTTCTCAACGCTTGGGTGATTTTCATCCTCTCTCAAGGTTCATAGGCTTTCCGGAGGCAAGCTAATATGGAAGTGGATGCCACTCCTCCTTCCAAGCTTGTTTTAATCAGGGAGCTCCACCCCACACTCTGTCCACATTGGGTAAGCAACCATTAACACATTTGACACATCAGTGTCACAGTGTTCAGCTCCACAGCAACCACAAGTTACCGCTGTACTGCAAGTAGACACATCAGGACTATGTCTGAGCAAAAACAATGAACCATGCCTTTAGTGAATTAATAATCACAATCCTATTTTCTTCTTTTCTTTCTTTCTTTTTTGCAATTTTAATGAAAATTTACCAAAAGATTGGTTTTAATGCATTCATTTATACATATTCCTTGTTTCTCCAATTCATTTTGCAATGCTTGTCCTGTTCCAGATTGTTAATTGCAATACATATCATGTCACAGTCTTTCTTAACAGCGAAAGTAAAGTTACATATGCCAACACATCAATTAAATAAAGTTAAGAAAATTAGAATTGCTTGCTTTGTGCTTTACTGTTATAGTTGTTACTATTGGGTGCTATCTGGTCTATTCCAACTGATAGGGTCATCATATGGCAGTAGAATAGCTCCATTGGGTTGCCTAGGCTTTTGTCTCATTGGGAGCAACTGCCAGGTCTTTCCCTTATGGAGTGACTGAGTAGGTTGGAAAATATTAGTTTTTGGTTAATATCTAATCACTTTACCATTGCTTTACTGGAGCTCCTAATAACTTTAAAGATCCTAAAATTGTATTTCCTATTGACCACTTCTATTATTTATTACATAAAAATACATTGTAATACCTATCTACACTGCAACTTTATATATTATAAATTAAAACAAATAAAATGCACTGCCTTTGAGTCAATTTTAAGTCATAGCAACCCTTCAGATTTTCAAGGCTACAAATCTTTGCAGAAGAGTATCCATCTCCCTCTCATGTAGCAGTTGGAAGATTCAAACCACTAACATTTCAGTTATCAGTGCAACATGAAACATATCACAGCCCCAGAACTGCTTGTATTATAAATAGTAACCTTAAAACTGCACATAGGAGAATCAACAAAGATTCAATAAAGTAAGTGTGATAACTCTTATCAATATACTGATGAGAATATTTCTGTGAAGCAAATGGATGAAGAATAAAGAATCAAAGTATGGTAAAAGTTTATCATTTCATTGTGAAATCTTTCAATTTTTCATACTGGGAAATATTACCAGTCATTAACTGGAAAATTCATTTTGAAGTTCAAAAAGCCAGTCTTGTTCTCTTGAAATAATTCTAGTGGCAAATAACTTTTACCAAAATAAAATAAGACCAAAATAATAGGGTTAAATAATCAGTTCAGAAGCATTCTTCTTATAGGCTTAACTTTAATCTGTAGATTTAAAATATGTACACACAGTTTGACCTATTTTTTAAAATTGTGATTTACCAAAGGTTTACAGAAAGGTTGAGTTTTCATTCATTCATTATTGCACTTTTTCTTTCTTCCTCCTCCCATTCTTCTCCTCATCCACTCAATGTGCCCTTTGAGAGCCAAAATGCCTTGTTTTTCTGAACCACAAAAAATAATTTCCACAAGTGGTAAAGTTCAATCTAACCATTTATCTATTGCTCTCTGTTACAGGAAAATATTTTCATTTTCCTTCTCCAGGAAAAGTCTATCTTTCAGATGGAGAAAGGTATATTCTTTCTCTATAGTTTTTCAATTTGCATATTGAGCAAATAATTTGAGAAGCTGAAGCTTATTAAGAAGAATATGGCATCAGGATCAGAGGAACACTCATCAGCAATTGACATTACTTACCTGACATGACCTTGCTTGCTGAAAGTGCAGGACTTGAAACACTGACTATAGAAGATTAAAAACTATAGCTATCAATATGGATTGCATTACAACATCAAGAAGACAAAAATCTTTACTACAACACCCTGATAGGTGAAGAAAGGAGTGAAATTGTCAACAACCTCTTCTTACTTTGATCCACAATCAGCACCCTTGGTACCACCAGTCAGGAGATGAGGATATCTCCTTACATATTGTACTTAAAAGTCTACAGACAAGGTCCTCTGCAAAGTATTGAGGAGCAATGATATAAGTTTGAATATTAAAGTGTACCTTAGTCAGGTTGTGGTCTTTTCAATCACTAAATAATCATCTGAGAACAAGATAGCCAATAAAGATTAGAGAAGAGGAATTAATGCCTTGGGAATGAGGTGTTGGAGAGAGTACTGAATATCGCATTGACTGACAAAGGAATGAACAGGTAGAATGTTGTGAGAAAAGTGCAGCCAACATGCTTCTTGGATGCAAAGAAGGTGAAGCTTTCTCTCACATACTTTGGGCGTATTTGCTGAGGGGTTATCCCTTGGAAAGGATATCATGCTTAGAAAGGTGAAGGGTCATCAAAAGAGAGAAAGACCCTCAGAGATACAAATTCATACATTTACTACAGCAATGGGTTTTAAGTGTATCAGAGATGATGAGAATGGCATATGATAAGACAGGTTCAAATCTGATGTTCATAGGATAGCTATGAGTCCTATGCAACTTAAAGACACTTAACAACTAACATGAAAATAACGTGCATAAAATTCTTGTAAAGATTTTCTGCTATATAACCAAATAAGATGGCTGTGAGATGATTCCGTTTTACTATTTTTAAATGCTTAAAAAAGAACTAGAGTGTGCACCAATAGCTTTTTCCAGTATGGTGAAAAGAAAGCCTACAGACTGAAGAAAAAAGAAACAAACAAACAAAAATTGGCAATGACATCTCAGCTAAAGGTATAATAATAGTAGTTTATGGAATAATCCAGGGCTTTCAAATTGTGGATAATAATTGAGAAGAATTGGAATCCCAGAAAATTTGATTGTGTTCATGAGAAATCTATACCTAAACCAGGAAGCTGTTACCTGAATAGAGCAAGGGAACACTGTTATTGTTATATGTCATTTAGTTGTCTGTGACTCATAGTGACCCTATATAAAACAGCTATAAACCCTTCTCTACCCTTTGTCAATCTCATTGTCACTAACACACCTACCCCCATTACCCTAGTCACCGAACCAACTCATCTTGTCAAGGGTATTTCTCTCCTGTGCTATTCCTGCACCCTCCCAAGTATGATGTCCCTCTTCAAAGACTGGTCCCACCATGAAACATTAACAAAGTGTGTCTAAGAATGTTCTAAGAAGAAGGGAACACTACATGGCTCAAAATCAAGAAAAGAGTATGTCAGGGATATAACCTTTCTCCATACCTTTTCAATCCATATGCAGAACAGAATATTCAAGAGGCTGGACTTTATGAAAAAGAATGTGACATCATTATACAAAGAAGACTCATCAACAACCTATGCTATGCTGATGATACAACCTTGTTTGCTTAAACTGAGGAAGACTTGAAATATTTTCTGCAGAAGTTAAAGACTGCAGCCTTCTATATAGATTGCATATAAACATCAAGAAAATAAAAATTCTCACCAACAGGACAACTGACAACATCATGATAGATGGAGAAAAGATTAAGATTGTTAATAATTTCATCTTGCTCAGATCCATTCTCAGCATTCTTGCAACCAGCAGTCAGGATAGCAAAAGATAATTAGCTTTGGCAAAATTTGCTTTTTAAGACCTTTCCGGAGTACTGAAGAGCAATGATGTCAGTCCAGGGACTAAAGTGTATCTGATTCATTTCGTGGTCTTCTCAATGGCTTGCTATGCATCAGAGAGTTAAACACAATGAAAAAGGATAACAGAAAAACTGATGTTTTTAAGTGGACTACCAAGAGAACAAACAGGTCTATTCTGGAAAGGTTGTTAATAGGTTGGTCCTTGGGGGCAAGGAAGTTGAAGCTACACTGAGGTAGTGACAGAAAATAAGGCCCCAGGAATTCATGGAATATCAATTGACTTGTTTTGATTAACAGATGCTGTCTTGAATGCACACACCAGTAAATTTGGAGGACAGCTGCTGTCTGGCCAGCGGATTGGAAGAGGCCCATATTTCCAAGAAAGATGAACCAAAAGAATGTGGACACTATCCAATAATACTGTTACTATTACATACAAGCAAAATACTACTGAAAAATCACTCAAAAATGGCTAGAACAATAAATAGATAGGAAACTTCCAGAAGTTCAGTAGGATTTAGAAGAGGCTGTGGCACCAGGGATACCATTAATGATGTCAGATGGATCCTGGCTGAAAGTATAGAATACCAAAAGAATGCCTATTTATTCTTTATTGACTATGCAAAGGGATTTGACTGTGTAAACCATAACAAATTATGCTTAACATTTAGAAGAATGCAAACCTATACAATATATTTTTTTAAAATCTCATTCTAGAGATTTGGCTTATGAGGAGCTTAGGGTGTGAGGACCTCACTATGATTAACAAGAAAACCCAGGAGCAGAGTGCAATCTTTGGATTCAGAATTCATGCACTGAGAACCTCTTAAACACAGGAGATAGAGAGCTAGACCATTCACAGAGGTGGCAGCACCTGACGACAGCAGCATGACCTATCTTGATTGAAGAACTAGAGCTTGCATGATTCCTAATATTTCCAAAGTGATCTCATTTCCAAAGTTTAAACTGTTACTTTCCAAAAAAATTCTATCTCAAACTCTAAAATTCATTGTCATTGAATTGAAACTGACTTATATCTGACCTTCAAGAGAGTTTTCTTCAAGAGAATCTTCTGCTAAGTGACTGGTGGTTGTTTTTGATTGCCTTCGAATTGAGCACGACTCATAGTGACCCTATGAGCAAAAGACCTGAAGCCCTTCTACAACTATTGACCTTTATCAAAGTTCATAGAGTTTCCAGAGTCAAGCTGTTTAGGAAGTAGATGCCACTCCTGCTTCCAAACTTGTTTTCATTTTAGCCTATGAATTCTGCATGGCCATTGCAATAAAGCAAAATTCAACAGAGAAATAGAGAGTGATGTAGGAAGTAAGACTTAAGCCAAAATATATTAAAAACAAAAAAGATTGGAAAGTGGAGAAGTGTCTTATCTCCACCTTATAAAACTCATGTTTGGACTGATGATTCTTCTCTCTAAATTTAGACTCTTCCTGATGAAACTATTTTATACATCTTTATCTATATCCCTTACAATCTAAGGAGCTCTGGTGACCTAGGAATAAGAAGTTACTTTGCCAATCCAAAGGCACGTGACTTAAATTCATCAGCTGCTGATGGAAACGGGCAATCTTCTCTTGTGTGATTTACAGCCTCTGAAAACCCATGGAAACTCAACTATCAGTCAAATCTGATGTGACAGCAAGATCCCAGATGAGATGGATTGAAACAATGACTGAGGCAATGCAGGTTGGTTTGTTGGAATTAGTGAGACTGGCTCAGGACAGGGCACAGTTTAGAACTTCTGTACATAGGGTCACTATGCATCGCAGGCAACTTGATGGCACATAACAACAGCAACAGCTATCTTTTGCTCTGTATAAAAAGATTTAAAAAGGGGCACTCTGGTGGCCTAGTGGCAAGAAGCTGCACTGCAATCCCAGAGGAACACGGTTCGAATCCACCAGACGCTCTGCCGGAGAAGGAGGCGCAATATCCTCCTGTACCAGTCAGATCTGATTTGATGGTACACGCACACAAAATAAAAAAAAAAAATAAAATAAAAAATAAAAATATTTAAAAAAAAATAAAAAAAGCAAAAGCCAAAAAGTGGTTGTCGATTTAACAACATACTCCAAATGCTATATTTAACATATTGACTTTCTTGTCTCTGGGTTAAAATGTGAAAGTTCGGAGAACGGTCTAAATAAGACATTTTCAATTAATAGGAAGTAAGTGAAAGCCGTAAAATTCTACTTGAATTTCTTATATGAGAAGTGTCAACTTAAATTCAGTAATCATGTGAAAATATATTAAAAGAGAAACTTTCTAGTCAATTTGGCCATACGGGTATATGGGTTCCTCAATCAGTGTAAACAAAAGGTAGTCAGCAGACAATATAATCTGTTTCCACTTCAAAAAGTTATTTTGGCTATTTTTAGACATAATTTTACATAAGGTACTAAAATGTACCCTACTAAGACAGTCAGTGCACCTAACAAAATGGTTGTTTATTCCCATTGAAGAAATTAAATCCTCTGGAGTTTGTGACTGAGAATCTCACGCTTCATAAAATACCATTATACTTTCCCATGTCTAAGTTTTGTTTTGTTTTTTCCCTCAGCCTCGCTTTCTTACTTCCCTAACAGTTAAGACTGAAAACTAGAAGCACTTTTTCATTCTGCTCTTCATCTTGTAAGACTGCTATTTTGCACTGAGCTGGTAGTTAAAAGTTTTCAAATATTTTCTGGTCTGAGTGTTGGGTGATTAGTCCATTGAAATGTGTTTTCACAGCTCTCTTTTGTAGTTCTCTATTGCTTTGAATCTTTTTTTTTTTATGTTTGTCTGAATTGAACTATATTTACCATCTGCTGTTTCAGGCTCTCAAATGATCTGAAACCTTTGAATTTTGTTAAATCATTCCTCATTATTGCTTTTTTAGTAGTATCTATAAAGTCTGTCTTTTTCCCTCCCAGTATTTTCTTATTTGTATCATTTACATGCTCTGTAGTCACTGAGATACTAAGATTCCAAAGAGTCAGTTTAAAATGCAAGATCCTCAGATAAACAACAGCTGATGTTCTATTTTGAAGTAAATGTTCCCTGTCACTTTACTCCTATCCCATGCTTTTTAAACTATTCATTGAATACTAGTCTGAAGTCCCATCAATAACATGTTGCTATTCTTTGTAAACTATTACTGTTATTAGGTGTTACTGACTCAAGTCTGACTTTTAGCTACCCCCTGTAAACAGAGTAAAACACTGCCAGTTCTTGTGCCATCTTCTAAATATATCCTTGTTTCAGTCTACTGTTCCAGCTACTGTATCTTCAAAGATCTTCCTCAAAGAATTTTTACGGACCCTGTAGTTTACCAGAGTTCTGGTGCCTCAGTCATAAGAAGTCTCACCGCCAATCTAAAGGACGTAGGTAATTAGAATCCACAACCTGCTCCACAGGATAATGATGGAGAATTTTCTCCAAGCAATTTACTGTTCTTGTAAAGGCACCAGAAGGTCAGGTATGAGTCAATTCTGAATAAACAGTTCATAACAATAACAATAACAAGTGTGTTGCCAACTATGCTCCAAGTGAGACAAACCCTCACCATCATCTCTTCTAACGAACCCTCTTTCTGTACTTCTTCAATATTTTTCTGCATAATTCAAATGCATCACTTCTTCCTTGTTCATTATCCAGTTTTCACACGATACAAGCCTAGGATTTTGGAGCTCCATCTCATCTATTTTGGGCACGTGGTCAGGAGAGATCGGTTCTTGGAGGAGGACATCATGCTCGGAACGGAGGAGGGAAAGCACAGGAGAGGAAGACCCCAGATGAGATAAATTGATACAGTGATTGGGGCAAAGGGGATTGATGTGTCAGAATTAGTGAGACCGGCTCAGGACAGGGCAGGGTTCAGAGCTGCTGTAAATAGGGTCACTATGGGTTGCAGGTAACTCTTCAGCACATAACAACAACAACATGAGTTTACTAAAAATATCGTGTATTCTTGTACCAGATCCTTTCAATTTATTTTACTTCTTCTTCTTACTAGTCCATTTCTCCATAAAATTGAAGATTTGCTCAATGTCTATTTCTTGCTTTAGGTTTTCCTATTTCATAAAAAAAAAGCAAACCCTTCAGTATTTGGTAGATATAAAAGGTTGAAAAAATACGTACATAGATATGATACTGTCCTAAGAGAAAAGAGAAAGAAATATTTTAATCTAAACTTTTGGAGCAAATCAACAATGATGTCATTTTTCTTCCTGGATTTTATCTTAAGATAAACAATGATGTAGAATCACTCCACCTTGGTGTCCACAGACAAACACAAGTGTAAAGCTTTATAGAAGCTATCACTAAAAAATACTATTAGGGTGCAGGGGGTGGCATACCTGGTAGCACTCCAGGTGATATCTCTATTTTTATTCACTGAAATTTTTGTTTGGAATTTCCCTTTACTCTGAATGTTTTCATTCATTTATTTGCAAAGCTTCCCATTGTCAAAGGTTGCTAATCTTTTGACTGCTAAATAAGAGACAGTGATTTGAATTCATTATTCTTGCTGAGAAAGAAAAGTATCCTCTTCTGTTTCAGGATCCACATCTCACACCATACAAAAAAAATCAACTTAAGAAAGATCAGAGCCC
>NW_006399784.1:694854-700993 GCF_000299155.1 Elephantulus edwardii | reverse complement strand
CTATGAGTCGCAAGCGACCCAACAGTACATAACAACAAACAACAACACACATTGATCAGTAGTTGTTTGGTTGCTGGGTACCTTTTATTTAAAGCAGTTGAAACTCGAAAGACAAGTTTTTTTTTATCAACAGTTGTTTGGTTGCTGGGGTCTTATTTAAAACATTTGGGCCTTCAGATCTCTTTTTTAAAGCAATTGGGCCCTTGGGCCTTGTAGAATGCACTAGCAGCAAGGATTCAGGAGAGATTTCCATGTGACCTTAATATCCACATGTGAATCTCAGCTAGAACACTTCTACACCCTTCCAAGAGTATATCCTAACAGATCTATGCAGGCTTCAATTGGATCTTGGATATTCTTGATTAGAGATACAACACAAAATTGTCAGTTTGGTGTATTTGGAGAACCCACTGTTCTAATTAGTATAGCATTTGCTTGTCAGTTTACTGTACTGAGGTAACTCGTGGGTTGCTGTGATGCAGAAAGCTCACCACCAGTGTGTCCAATTCCACAAGGGTCACCCGTGGTGGACAGGTTTTAGTAGACTTCCAGATTAAGACAGACTAGGAAACAGGATTGACCATCTACTTCTTAAGTGACAAGCTTCTGAAAACCCTGCTAACAGTAAAGGAACACAGATAGTTATAGTATTAGAGGTACAGTCCAGACTGGAAGTCAATCAAAATAAGGGAAAAGAGTGTAAATATCCTATAGTAATTGCAACATGGAATGTACAAAGCATGAATGTTGGAAAACTAGAAGTTGTGAAAAATGAAAAATAGACACATGCACATCCACATTCTAGGCATTAATAAGATGAAATTGACTAGTTTTAGCCACTTTGAATCAGAAAGTTGCATGGTTCATATCGTAATTCTTGAAATTTTTCCGTATCAACAAATTTTTTTGTGCAATGACTCTGTATTCCTTCTGTATTTTTTGGATACTTTCTATGTCATTTAAAAATTTTCCCACAGCATCTCTCAGTGTTGCAACTTGAGACTTGAAAATGTTTTTCAGTTCTTTCAAACTGAAAAATACTGGACAGGTTCTTCCTTTTCTTTCTCCAACACCAGTTCCTTGCACATTCAATTACAATACTTTGTTTTGTCTTCTCAAGCTGCTCTTTGAAATCTTCTGTCCATCTCTTTGACTTAGGCATGATCCCTTTTGTTTTATCTTTGAACAGCCTAATGCAATTTTCAATCTCTTCTGACATTCATTTTGATCTTTTCTTCTTCTTATATCTTTGTAATGACCTTTTGCTCTCTTTCATGGTTGATATCTTTGATGTCATCTGACAGCTCATCTGGTGTTCAATTTTAGTGTTCCATGCTTCACACCTATTTGGGAGATAATATTAAATTTAGGTTGTATAGACTCAAGATCATATTTTGATTCTATGTTATTTGTTTTCATTTCCTTCAGCTTTGATTTGAATTTACTGTCATTGCCTCTCAATTCAACTCAATCTATCCTTATGCACCATCTTGTTTCATTTGACACCTCCACCAAATTGGCCAGTGAATCTCTTTCACTTAGTTCCACATCTCAAAATCTATATCCCAGATAAACCAGCTCTGTAAAATATTACTTTTCAAAATACATAAGAAAGCAAGAGTGCTAGGGCTTAGCAAGTCCTTTAGTAAGGTTTCTAAAGTCAATTATGCAGATAGCAACAGAAATTCCTTAATCATATTTGAGCCAGAGATATAATGAATATCATGTATAGCATAAGCATTTCCGCTGGCATAGTTGACTGTGAATCACATGCTATCCAAAGGATAGATAGCTATAGCACTTTGAGTCCATCAGATATGTCTCAGGATCAAAATGAATAGTTTCTTCTCTTTCCAAGTACAGTTTAGAAACATGATTGAGGATCATTATGACTCAGAACATAATCAATAATAGTGAGTTATTTATTGTTTTGGGTTTTTTTTAATCTGTATATAACTTGTTTGTAACAATGCTTAGACTAGAGTACAAATTGTTTATGTTATTAATAACAGAGAGATTTAAGACAAGTTATTCTTTCTGTTCCCCTACTTATTGACACTGCAATTCTATTTCTCTTCATATTAGATAGAAACCAGAACTGGCTGTAGAATGTCAAAAAAGAGATATCCGTGGCCTATGATGACAGACATTGGCTCCAAAATGATACTCATTAGCACTCTCTATATTAAAATGAAATAAAATTTGAAATGTTTTTTAACAAGCATCAGAGTGTTGAAAAGCAAAGAAAGACAGAGATGTTACAGTGCCTTTGCTATGGATTGCATCTCAATGTCAAGAAAACAAAAATTCTTACCCCTACACCGATAGGCAAGATCATGATGGATGGAGAGGTGATTTAAACTGTAATCAGCTTCATCTTGCTTTCATCATCCACAATTGACACCCTTGGTGCAAACACTCAGGAAATAAGGAGACACATTTCACTGAGAAAAATCTACAGGTATGGACCTCTCAAAATTACTGAGGAATAATGATGTCAGTTGGAGGACAAAGGTCCATCTGATTCAGGCCATAGTCTTTTTGATCACTTGATATGCATCTGAGAGCTAGACCTTGAATAGAAATGACAGAAAAAGTATTGATGCTTTTGAGCTGTGGTGTTGGAGCAGAGCACTAAATATCCCACAGACAGACAAGAGAATGAACAAATATGTCTTGGAGAGGGTGTAGCCGAATGGAAACAAGAATTATGAGGCTTCACCTCACATACTTTGGGCATGTTGCGAAGAGGAATTATTCCTTGGAGAGAAACATAACGCTTGGAAAAGTGGAGGGTTGATGAAGGAAAGGTGGATTGACACAGCAGCTGTTGCAAAGGGCTCTTGCATATCAGGAAGAGTGAGGATGGCACAGGATAGAATCAGATTCAGATCTTTTGTTCATAGAGTCTCTATGAGTCACACTTGCCTCGACAACATCTAACAGTAAGCAATAACAAAAAAATGTCAAGCGAAGAAGAAAAGCCAATGTGCTGAGTTATATTTCTCTTTATAAAAAAAATGTTCTGTGAAACATTTATCCAGGAGTTTAATTATTAGAGATTTTAATCAGCATTCCATTAACGTTATAAAAAGCATAAAGTAGATTGCAGGCTATTCCACTTGAAGGCAGTGCCTTTTGGCTGTCCAACATTGAAAAAGATGAAGGACTAAAATATTTTTACTACTTTGAGGAGTACCTCTTTCCTTTGTTCACTCTTCTTTTATTTTTTGTAATGGGCTGAGAAGTAGTAAGATTCAATATTAAGAAGTCATTGCTATGATTTTCACAGGAATATTCTAAGAGAGGCAGATAAGCAAAAATAAATACTTAAGCAATTTTTAAAACTAGTATGTTTACATTTTAGAAATGACTCATCATATTCTATTCTGTAAATACATATTTGGAGTAGTAAAACTTTTTCTATAGCTATGAATTAAAGCCACATATAAGTATTGGAGTTAATCTTTTATTTCCCCTTAAAACACCATATTGAATGAGTAGGGTAAAATTGTACATTGTATGTGCATACTGATGAAAAATGGTGGTCTACAATAAGGAATAATTCGTTTGATTTCCAAAGCATAATGGCCTATGAATTATGTTCAAAATTAATAAAAGAGAAGTTAGAGAATGATTTGAATCTCATCAGCAGCTATTTTTCTCTTTTTCTGAGATAGCATTGAACATTTTCTAAGGGATTTGAACCTTGGTAAGTAAGTCCTTCTAAGCTTCTAAAAGGTCTTAATTTTAAGCTGAACCATTTTAATGATGATTTGTTTCATTTGAATGAACAAGCAAATAAGCTTTCTGAGAGGTTTTCATTGTATAAAGACAGTTTCTTTGCAACTCTAAATAAATGTTTAACATTTGAAGGAATGTGTATATTTCAAAATATCCTCTTGCCATGAGTGATCGTTTTACTTCAACTTTGCAAACACTCATGAAAGGAGAGGTTATTTTCCAAAGCAAGCAACTTGAATTTATAAAGAGAGAAAAAGGTAATTGGAGAAAATGTCTTTTACTCTAATTGCAACTTCTAACACTAAATAAAGAAACCTATTTCTTTCAATTCAGCTGTGTCAAATCTAGAACTGTTTCTTTTCGATAGAGATTTACTTGTTTAGACTTCTAATGGAATACACTTCCATTTATTGTTCAGGAAAAACTTTATTCCACAAAGATAAGTCTCTGAATGGTGGGGAAATACTACATTATAGTCTGCTTAGTGGCCTTATCACAACATTATCGTTTACCCTATTTTGTGTCTGCCACTGATTCAAAATTTCTTTATCTTTTTGTATATTCTGTATTAATAGAATACAAGCTGACCCTCCGTCAGATTTTCAGAAGCCATGTTATATCTTCAATTGATACCATTTATATTATTTTCTGGTTGTGTTAATTAAACATGATGGAACTTTAAAGCCTAAGTTTTGATGTTTTGCATCCTGCTACAATAAATTTGGGTTATTACACTTGTGTGTGGGGGTTCCCCAAAAGATTGGTACTTTCTTTATTTCCTAAAAACATGAAGGACTATATTAAGAATATAAATCTAGAAACTGAACTAATTTTTAAAAAGCTAAAGCTATAACATCTAAATTTCAAAAGGTGGCAGAAAATAGTTCATTATGGAAGCCACTTACCCAGTTATCTAGCTATATATTAAATAATTATGAAAATAATCAGAAATAATTTTAGTGACCGACGTGAAAATTTAGTAATAGATTAACCAAGATATCATTTGAAAGCTGTATCTGCGGTTGAACAGCAAAATACAATACAGACTATCATTCTTCACATTCAGTGGAAGACTTGCTCTAATTTATCTATGTTTTTACTAAAATGAGTTACCAAGATCAGAGAACAATATTTGACAGTTGTTCTGATCAATGAAACACATAGTAAAAAGATTACTTGCTGTGACCTGGGCACTGCTGTTAATAATGAAATGTAACAATTATTTGTATTTCTATAATACATCATACTTTTTAGAATAGTTCTATATTCATGTGTTTGGAAACTCAAAAACATTTTGTGTAGTAGATGGACAGTATTTCTGACATTTCTCTGGTATGAACAATTCCTCAAAGTTTTCTAAAAATAAGAAGAAGTAATCTTGCTATTCTTGTTATGACAAAACAAAATGTTACCTATTTTTTTGCCATCTTCATGATCATTTCTATCTTTGAATTAATTGCCGTGCTAGTGTATAATGCCTACCTAGAAATCAAGGTTTGTCCTTTCTACACACCTACTCAATTTGCGTGTGGGAGAAAAATGGTCAATATCTTTCTGTGTGATTTAGGACCTCTGAAAACCTACTGGTAGGTCAGCCATCGGTCTGTTTAGTTGTGATAATACACAACAAAAAAAATCTATATGTTGAGCAAATAATTCAAGGAGCTGGACTTTTTTAAGAGTAGTGCTACATCTGGATTGAAGGGCGACTCATCAACAACCTGTGTTTTTCAGATGACACATTGCTGCTAGAGGTGAGTGAGGGTGACTTGAGATACTTGCTTCAGAAAATGAAAGACTACAGTCTTCAATATAGATTGCTTGTCCACATCAAGAAAATTAAAATTCTCACCACTGGACCTGTAGGGAACATCATGATACATGGAGAAAATATTGGATCCCCAATCAACATCCTTGTCACTTTCTAGCAGTCAGAAGATGAAGAGACTTACATCATTGGGTAAATATGCTATCAGGGACCTCTCCAATGTATTGACAATCAAAGATGTCAGTCTAGAGACTAAGGTGCACCTGATCCAGGGCATGGCCCTTGCAATTACTTGCTATGTATCAGAGAGCTGGACAATGAATGACAGAAGAAGAATTTATACCTTTGAGTTGTGCTGGAGAAGAGAATTGGACCTCCCACAGGTTGCCAAAAGAACAGATTTTTCCTCAAGAGGGTGAAGACAAGTTGCTCTTTGGAGGCAACAATTTTGAAGATCTGTCTCACATATTTTGTACATGTTGCCTGGAGAAACCAGTCCTTGGAGAAGTACATCATGCTTATAAGAGTTGAAGGACAGTGCAGGTGAGAAAGATCCTGGATTAGATGGAGTGACAAAGTGACTGAGGCAATGGGGGCAGGTCTATTAGAGACAGTGAGACTGGTTCA
>NW_006399784.1:689894-694754 GCF_000299155.1 Elephantulus edwardii | reverse complement strand
ATAGTAATTCCGAACCCTGTCCTATCCTGAGCCAGGCTTATCATCTCTGCCCTCCCTATCCCCATAACCCCAGTGAATGTATTGATCCAACTGACTGACAGAAAAATTTCTGAAAGTAGCATATAAGCAGGAGCCAGTGTTAATGAAGGAGTAGGTATAAGCTGTATTGAAGGCATTGGTGAAAAATTGGGCCTCAGAAATTGATAGCATACCAATTGACTTGTTTCAATTAAGAAATGCAGACCTGGATATGCTTACCAGTCTATGCCAGGAAATTTGGAGTACAGCTGTCTGGCCAATGGTTTGGAAAGATCCATAATTGTTCCTTTTGCCAAGAAAGTTGATCCAACGGAATGTGCAAGCTAGGGAACAATATCATTCATTTCACATGCAAAAAAATACTGCTGAGGATCATTCAGAAAAGGCTAGAACAGTATATATTGATAGGGAACTGCCAAAAGATCAGGCGGAATTTAGAAGAGGCCGTGGCACCAGGGATATCATTGCTGATGTCAGATGGATCCTGGCTAAAAGTAAAGAATACCAGCAAAATATTTATTTATGCTTTATTGACTATGCAAAGGAATTTGACTTTGTGGGTCAGAACAAGTTATGGTTAACATTGAGAATAATGGGAATCTCAGAGCACTTAATTGTGTCAATGCAAAATCTGTACCTAAACAAAGATGTACAGAGAGAGTAAGGAAACACTAGATTGTTCAAAATTTAAAAAGACTATGTGTTAGGGTTGTATTCTATTTCCATGCTTATTCAATCTGTATGCTGAGGAACTTATTTGAGAAGTGTGGGGTCAGGATGGGAGGAAGACTCATCAATAATCTGTGTTATGCAGAAGATACAACCTTGTTTGCTGACAATGAGGAGGACTTGAAGCACTTGTTGCAGAAGGTCAAAGGATATACACTTCAATATGGATTGCATCTCAGTGTTAGGAAAACAAAGACTCTTACCACTGGACCAATAGGCAACATCATGATAGAAGGGGAAAGGATTGAAACTGTCAACAACTTCATCTTACTTGGATCTGCAACTAACACTGTTGGTAATAGCAGTAAGAAAATCGTGAGACGTATTCATGAGACTAGGAAAGTCTGCAGTTAGAGACCCCTCCAAATTATTGAGAGGTAAGGATGTCAGCTTGAGGACTAAGATGCATCTGATTCAGCCCATAATCTTTCTTATCACTTGCAGTGCATCTGAAAGCTGGACAATGAATAATGATGACAGAAGAATAATTGATGCTTTTGAACTGTAGTGTTGTAGAAGAGTACTAAACTCTCCATGGACTGACAAAAGAATAATATGTCTTGGAAAGAATAATACATTGAGAGTGCTCTTCAGAGGCAAAGGTAATGAGGCTTTGCCTCACATACTTCAGTCACATTGCTGGAAGGGGCTATTACTTGAAGAGGGAAATGAAGCTCAGAAAGGAAGAGGGTCCGTGAAGGAGCCTGAGTGGACTGACATCATGACTGCCACAATGGGTTCTAATGTGTCAGGAAGTGTGAAGGTGGCACAAGATAAGACAGAGTTCAAATCTGTTGTTCATAGGGTCACTATAGGTGATACCCAACTCCATCCCAATAACAAAATAATGTATGGGAATGATAGTAAGAATTACAATGTTAATGGGGGGGAACCTCAAAAATAAAAAGCAAAACAAAATTATAGTCTTAGAAACCCTTTGCATCAATTCAACTCTGTGCTATGTTGTTGTTGTGTGCTGCCAAATCAGAACTGACCCATAATAAACCCTCTATTGGCTTTTCAGAGGCAATAAATCACATAGGCGATTGTCCATTTTTCTCTTTGCTATATATAGAGTTGATAATTAGAAACTAAAAAGTAACTTTTGGTTATTTTGTTGTTATTTGCCTAACCAACTACCCTAAATTAAGGCACCAGCAGCCAGGAAATTAAAAGAAGCATTGCGTTTGGAAAGTCTGCTGTTAGAGACCTTTCCAGAGTACCAAAAAGCAACAATGTCAGTCTGGAGATTAAAGTGCACCTGATACAGGCCAGGGTCTTTGCAATCACTTGCTATGCATCAGAAAGCTGGACAATGACTAAGGATGATAGAATTGCTACCTTTAAGCAGTAGTGTTGGAGAAGAGTATTGAATATACCAAGGACTCCTAAAAGAACAAACAGGTTCATTCTGGAGAGGGTTAAACAGGCTTCTCCTTGGAGGCAAAGATTCTGAAGCCATTTTGTTATAAAACTTTGCTTTGTCTTGTCAAGTTGACTTTTGAAATCTTGTTCATCTCTTTTACTTCAGCCTTTCTTCCCTTTGTCTTGATACTTCTACATTCCAGTGCAATTTTTAGTCTCTTCTGACATCCATTTTGGTCTTTCCTTTCTCCTTGATTTTATAGTGATCTTAAATATTTCCTAAGGGTTTCTAAAAGGACTTCAGAAAAGATTCTTGTTTCATGACCCTCCTTTAAGAACATTGAATATGTTTCTTTTAGAACACACTTAGGTTTGCTTTAGAGTTTTAATGTCCAATGGTAAATTCATTATGTATCTACTGGTATCAAGACTTTTTCTGAGCTAAAAAAAAATTTTTTTTTTTTGTTACAAGCTTGTAACTTCTTGTTAAAGAAGTTAGCATGAATCAAGAAGGGGTCTGATCTCAGGCTCAGACCAGCCCTTTGGCTTTGGTCACGTGCCTTAATCTTAAGGATCTTGTACATTACCTTCTGAGCAATGCAGAATGAGAATCTTAAAAAACATTTGAGTCTTTTGTGCCAGCCACCTGAAATATGCCAAGCACATCAGATTTAAAGTTTTTTTTAAACTTTAAGCCCTGTACTCTCAGGATCTTAATCAAGATATTCGTTTATTCTCTCTTGCTTCAGCCAAGACAGCTATAAAGCAATATTCCAGCTCAAGAGTTTCTATGTAACTTCTTGTTGTTGTATACTAGAGTTGGAACAAATCCATAGCTGACCATCAAGTGGGATTTCAGAGGGAGTAAATTGCACAAGGGGAGATTATCTATCTTTTGTCTATAGAGCAATTGGTAGATTCTGTTAATGTTGCTGTTAGTTGCCATCAAGTATGACTTACAGCATCTGTACGAACAACAGATCTGAACCCTGTTCTATGTTTTGTCATCTTCTTTATCTTGACATGCTTGATCTCATTGCTGCAATCATTGAATCAATCCATCTCATTACAGTCTTCCTCTCTTTTCCTAATCCTTCCTAACATGACAGCCCATTCCATGCAATAATCTCTTCTAGGAACATGTCCAAAGTATGTGAGAGGAAATTTCTCTATCTTTGCTTCTAAGGAGCACTCGGACTGCCTTTTATTCCAAGACATACCTTATCATTCTTTTGGCAATCCAGGGAATATTCAGTACTCTTCTCCCACACCACAGCTCAATGCCATCAGTTTTTCTACCACCTTCATTTTAAGTCCGGCTCTCAGATGTATATCAAGTTATTGAAAACACCATGGTCTGAAACAAGTCACTTTCATCTTCAAACTGGCATCATTGCTCTGCATTAATTTGGCAAGTTCCCTGGCTGCATGCTTTCCCAATGCAACACATCTTCTGATACCTAGACTGCCATTACCATGGGTGTTGATTGTGGATCCAAGTAAGGTGAATTTTTTTTTACAATTTCAATCTTCTCTCCATCTATCATTGATGAGGATTTTTGTTTCCTTGGTATTTAAATGTCATTCATATTGAAGGTTTAGTCCTTGATCTTCTACAGCAAGTGTTTCAGGTCCTTATTACTTTTAACATACAAGGTTATGTCAACTGCATAATGCAAAATCTTGATGAGTCTTTCGTGTTTTTGTTTGTTTGCTTGTTTTGATTTTATGCTGCATTCTTCTCAGATTCTAGGTTCTCAAATGATTTTCTCAGAATACAGATTGAATAGGTGTAGAGAAAGAATAAAATCCTGATGCACAGTTTTCATGACTTTAAATCATGCAGTGTTCACTTGCTCTATTCAGGCAAGAGCTTCTCGGTCTAAGTATAGATTTTGTGAAAGCATGATTAGACTTTCTAGGATCCCCATTCTTTTCAGTGTTAGCCATAGTTTGCTGTGATCCACATAGTGAAATGCCTCTGAATAGTCAATAAAATACACAGTCTTCTGCTATTGTCTGCCTATAGCCAGTATGCATCTGACATTGACAATGCTATCCCTGGTGCCACGACCTCTAAATTCAGCTTCAGTTTCTTTAAGTTCTCTGACAAAGTATTGTTTTAACCAATTTTGGATGCTCTTCAGCAATATCTTCCCTGCATGTAATATTAATGACATTGTTTGATAATGTTCATATTCTGTTAGATCACATGTCTTGTCAATATAAACAAATATGATCTGCTCTAGTCATTTGGCCAAGCAGTTGTCCTCTAAGTTTCTTGACACAGACTAGTGAGCATGTCCAGGGCTACCTATTAGTTGAAACATTTAAGATGGCATTTCACTGATAACTGGGACCTTTATTTTTGGAAATACCTTCAGTGCTGCTTGAACCTCTTTCATTACCAATAGTTTCTGTTCTTATGATTTATTGTTGTGATTGTTAGGTGTCTTTGAGTCAAGTATGATTTATAAGGACTCTATGAACAATGGATTTCCTGGCGCACTAGAGCTTATTTTAACAGTCATTGTGTCAATCTATTTGGTTGATAGTATTTCTTTCTTCTGCTGACCCTTTACCTTTCCATGCCAACTGCCTCTCTGTAAGGGATAGCCCCTCCTAGCAACATGCCAAATGTATGTCAGACAAATCTTTATCATATTTACTTCCAAAGAGTACTAAAGCTACACTTTCTCCAACATATATCAGTTTGTTATTTGTGTG
>NW_006399784.1:685721-688714 GCF_000299155.1 Elephantulus edwardii | reverse complement strand
AAAGACCCTCAATGAGATGGACTGACATAGTTACTACGGCAATAGTCTCAAGTGTGTTGGGGATGATAAGGAAGCTATCGAATAGGATAGGGTTCAGATCTGTTCATATTGTTACTATGAGTGATACTTGAATTTACATATCTAACAGCCACAACAAAACCCTAGAAACCTCATCTTAAATCAGACAATATTTTTCTGTAGTCCACAGATGTTTTACTGGCTAATTTTTGAGACTAGATTATCATATCTTTCTTTCTAGTCTGTTTTGGCTTGGACAGTTTTAAAAAACAAGTCATAGGGAGCTCTGGTGGCCTAGTGGCAAGACACTGCACTGCAATCCCATAGGTATGCGATTCAAATCCACCAGGTGCTCTGCTGGAGAAGAAGGGGCAATCTCCTCCTGTACCAGTCAGATCTGATTTGACGGTACACGTAAAAATAATACAATAAAGATAAAAAAACTACAAAAAAAAAAACCAAGTCAAACAAGGCAAAAATATCCCACTCAATGCCACTGATTAAAAACCTACTCTTAGTTGACCATCCATCAGGTTTTTAGAGGCCATAAATCACACCAGAGGAGGTAACTCATTGTTTTCCCATGGAGCAGCTGTTGCATTTAAACAACCAGAGAGGCATGGCCTTGGTTAATAATGCGACACCTCATGGACTATGTCACCAGAAACTCCCCTAAGCCTGTCCACCAAGTGTGACACTACTGATAATTCAAAAACCAGTGACATAACTCTCATCAAAATCATAACACAGAAACCTTCACAGTATAACGAACCTACAGGATGGTAGTCTTTTCCTTGGGCTATTTAATTTTTTAAACTTAATAACTATGAAAGGCACCCAAGCATCGAGGACTCTTCTTCATAGGGTCGCTATGTGTCCCCTGCCACTCAACGGTACTTAACAACAACAACGATAACTTCCTTAGTCTTTGATAGAAATTCTCCTATTGAAAGTTTAGAATTTTTTGGTCAGCTTCCTATTACTGAGAAAGGCATCTTAAGGAGGTTATGTATGAAAGTGAAATTGTTCTTGAAAAAATAGAGAATGAATTTTCTTAATATATTATTGTTGATGTTATGTGCCGTTGAGTTACCTGTGACCCATAGTAAAACTATGTATAGCAGCTATGAACCCTGCCATGTCCTGAGCTGTCTCACTAATTCTGACACACTAACCCCCATTGCCTAAGTTACTTTATCAATCCATCTCATGCAAGGTCTTCCTCTCCTGTGCTGTCCCTCCACCCTTCTAAGCATGATATCCTTTTCCAAGGACTGGTCTCTGTTGGCCACATGGTCAAGTATATGAGACAGAGCTTCAAAATCTTAGGAAATGGAAAGGATCTTTTGTGAAAAAACAATTTATTTGAACTTTGTAAATAAATCAGAATAAAATAAAAAAAATAAATTAGCCTCCAAGGAGAGACTTGGTTTCACCCTCTTCAAGACAGACTTATTTGTTTTCTTGGCAGTCCATGGTATATTAAATACTCTTCTCAAGCACCACAACTCTAAGGCATAGATCATTATCTGGCTTTCTAAAGCATAGCAAGTAATTGTGAAGACTATGGCCTACATTAGGTACACCTTAGTCTCTAGACTGAGATAATTTCTTTTCAGCATTCTAATTCAAATCATATTTTATTTCCTGAACTAATTTTTTATTATTTAATTATATATCTCTATCTGTGTTTCATTGACTAGGCAAAGGCATTTGACTGTGTGGATCACAGTAAATTGTGGCTAACCTTGAGGAAAATGTGAATCTCAGAACACTTGATATTGCTTATATGATACCTATACTTGGACAAAGAAGCAGTCCTCAGAACAGAGAAGAAAATACAGCATGGTTCAAAATCAAGAAAGGAGTGCATCAGGGATGCATCCTATGCCCCCTACGTTTTCAATCTGTATGTAGAACAGATCATTCGGGAAGCAGGGCTTTATGAGGAGGAGTATGGCATCAAGATTGGAGGGAGGCTCATTAACAAACTATGATATGCAGGTGACACCACATAGCTTGCTGAAACTGAAGAAGACCTGAAGCACTTACTCCAAAAGGTCAAGGACTGTAGTTTTTAATATGGATTGAAGCCCAACATCAAGAAGACAAATATTCTCTCCACTAGGCCAATTGGCAGCACCATAATAGATGAGAAAGAGATTGAGGTTGTTAGCAATTACAGCTTGCTTGGATCCACAATCAACACTCTTAACACCAGCAGTCAGGAAATCAAAAGACGAATTGCACTGGTGAAAAACTGCTGTCATGGACCTCTCCAGAATGCTGAAGAGCAACGATGTCAGTGTAGATACAAAGGTGTGTCTAATCCAGGCCATGGTTTTCTCAATTACTTGTTATGCTTCAGAAAGTTGGACAATGACTAAGGTTGACCAAAGAAGAATAGATGTCTTTGAGTTGTAGTGCTGTAGCAGAGTCTTGAACATACCATGGATTGCCAAGAAAACAAATCAGTCTTTCTTGGAGAGGGTGAAACCAAGTCTCTCCTTGGAGGCTAGGATTTTGAAGGTCCATCTCATTTACTTTGGGCACATGTCCAGGAGAGATTGGTCCTTGGAGAAGGACATCATGCTTGGAAGAGTGGATGGACAGTGCAGGAGAGGGAGACCTCGGATGAGATGGATTGATACAGTAACTGGAGCAATAGGGATTGGTGTGTGAGAATTAGTGAGACTGGCTCAGGACAGAGAAGGGTTCAGAGCTCCTGTACATAGGGTTACTATGCATCGCAGGCAACTCAACCAATAACATTCTATGACATATTTGGAAGCAGGAGTGGTATCAACTTCCTGACCAACATGCCTCCAGAAACTCTATGAATTTTGATAAATATTGATGGTTGTAGAGGGGCTTCAGGCCTTTTGTTCATAGGGTCACTATGAGTCGTGCTCAACTTGAAAGCAATCAACAATTATATATCATTCGCATGTGTGTGTGTGTGTGTGTGTGTGTGT